>NC_092088.1:108767742-108775242 GCF_045679555.1 Salvelinus alpinus
AACAGTCCACACCAGACCCTGACCATAGAGTCAACATCACAGCAGAACAGACAAAAGAAAAAACCCAAGCCCAGCAGCTCTCACCCCCCCTGAGCACCCCCCCTGTCAGCCACCCTGATAGCCCTCCTGACAACCCCCCCACACCCACTGAGAACAAACACAAGACACAGATTGTTCTCCTTATGGACTCAAATGGGAAATATATAGAAGAAAAAAAACTTTTTCCCAAACACAGTGTGTCTAAACTCTGGTGTCCAAACACCCAGCGCGCCCTAGACCTTCTGTCTGAGGACAAACTAGGCTCACCTAGCCACATAATAATACACACAGGCACAAACGACCTGAGAGCAAAGCAGGAAAGGGTGGCCACAGCACTGAAGGGAGTGATTGAAAAAGCTTCTTCTACTTTCCCCAATGCACAAGTGGTTATCTCCACCCTGCTACCACGAAAAGACTTCCACCCTGCTACAATACAGCGGGTAAACGCAAGCATTTCCCGTGACTGTGCCTCAAAACCAAATGTTTTCCTGGCCCACCACTCCACCCTGGACTTGAACAGCCTCTATGACCAGGTCCACCTCTATAAGGCAGCAGTGCCCACCTTTGTCCGGACTCTAAAGGACATCGCTCTCAAACGCAGCCCCAACACTTCACACAGGAGCAACAGATCAATAGACACCCCACCCAGACCAGCGAGACACCCTCCAAGACCTGCAGGACCCCCCCGTGGACCTACACATAGAGGACCCACGCCAAGAGGACTTACATCCAGACCACAGCACCCCCAGACACATCCACACCCCCACCCCAACCAATCAACACCCCCCCACATCAACCATGCCCACACCCCATTTAGGCCCCCTCAGATCAGACCTATGCCACTCCTGCCCACCCCATGCACCCCACCCCCGCAAAGAGAGCATCAACATGGAAGTCACACATACGCCCAGGTAGTGAGCGGGCAAACAGGCCCAACCCCCACTCTTACACTCGCCCAAGCCAACGGCATGTACCAGATGCTCAGCAGGCTCTGCTCACACTTACTGGCCTGAGGCCAAACCACACGGCCAACAACATTGGACACTTTATGGAACAAAAAGCCTTCACTATATCATCCTGGAATATCCAAGGCCTGAGGTCATCTGCCTTTGGCCTAAAGAGCAGGAACACGGACTTCACCAAAGAAATCGGTAATGCAGACATTGTCATCCTGCAAGAAACATGGTATAGCGGAGACGGACCCACTGGTTGCCCTCTAGGTTACAGAGAGCTGGTAGTCCCATCCACCAAACTACCAGGTGTGAAACAGGGAAGGGACTCAGGGGGAATGCTAATTTGGTATAGAGCAGACCTAACTCACTCCATTAAATTAATCAAAACAGGAACATTTTACATTTGGCTAGAAATTCAAAAGGAAATTATCTTAACAGAGAAAAATGTCCTCCTGTGTGCTACCTATATCCCCCCACTAGAATCCCCATACTTTAATAAAGACAGCTTCTCCATCCTGGAGGGGGAAATCAATCATTTCCAGGCCCAGGGACATGTATTAGTCTGTGGCGACCTAAATGCCAGAACTGGACAAGAACCTGACACCCTCAGCACACAGGGGGACAAACACCTGCCTGCAGGTGACAGCATTCCCTCCCCCATATGCCCCCCTAGGCACAACTATGACAACATAACCAACAAAAACGGGTCACAACTCCTGCAGCTCTGTCGCACGCTGGGTATGTACATAGTCAATGGTAGGCTTCGAGGGGACTCCTATGGTAGGTTCACCTATAGCTCATCTCTTGGCAGTAGCACTGTAGACTACTTTATCACTGACCTCAACCCAGAGTCTCTCAGAGCGTTCACAGTCAGCCCACTGACACCCCTATCAGACCACAGCAAAATCACAGTCTACTTGAACAGAGCAATACTCAATCATGAGGCATCAAAGCCAAAGGAACTGAGTAACATTAAGAAATGCTATAGATGGAAGGAATGCAGTTTGGAAACCTACCAAAAAACAATTAGGCAACAACAAATTCAATCCCTTTTAGACAACTTCCTGGGTAAAATGTTCCACTGCAATAGTGAAGGTGTAAACTTGGCAGTAGAAAATCTTAACAGTATATTTGACCTCTCAGCTTCCCTATCAAATCTAAAAATCTCAAATAGAAAACCGAAGAAAATGAACAACAATGACAAATGGTTTGATAAAGAATGCAAAAATCTAAGAAATAAATTGAGGAACCTGTCCAACCAAAAACATAGAGACCCGGAAAACCTGAGTCTACGCCTTCACTATGGCGAATCACTAAAACAATACAGAAATACACTACGGAAAAAGAAGGAACAGCACGTCAGAAATCAGCTCAATGTAATTGAAGACTCCATAGACTCTAACCAATTCTGGGAAAATTGGAAAACACTAAACAAACAACAACACGAAGAATTATCTATCCAAAATGGAGATGTATGGGTAAACCACTTCTCCAATCTTTTTGGCTCTATAACAAAGAATAAAGAACAAAAACATATACATGATCAAATACAAATCCTAGAATCAACTATTAAAGACTACCAGAACCCATTGGATTCTCCAATTACCTTGAATGAGTTACAGGACAAAATAAAAACCCTCAAACCCAAAAAGGCCTGTGGTGTTGATGGTATCCTTAATGAAATGATCAAATATACAGACAACAAATTCCAATTGGCTATACTAAAACTCTTTAACATCGTCCTTAGCTCTGGCATCTTCCCCAATATTTGGAACCAAGGACTGATCACCCCAATCCACAAAAGTGGAGACAAATTTGACCCCAATAACTACCGTGGAATATGCGTCAACAGTAACCTTGGGAAAATACTCTGCATTATCATTAACAGCAGACTCGTACATTTCCTCAATGAAAACAATGTACTGAGCAAATGTCAAATTGGCTTTTTACCAAATTACCGTACAACAGACCATGTATTCACCCTACACACCCTAATTGACAACCAAACAAACCAAAACAAAGGCAAAGTCTTCTCATGCTTTGTTGATTTCAAAAAAGCCTTCGACTCAATTTGGCATGAGGGTCTGCTATACAAATTGATGGAAAGTGGTGTTGGGGGTAAAACATACGACATCATAAAATCCATGTACACAAACAACAAGTGTGCGGTTAAAATTGGCAAAAAACACACACATTTCTTCACACAGGGTCGTGGGGTGAGACAGGGATGCAGCTTAAGCCCCACCCTCTTCAACATATATATCAACGAATTGGCGCGGGCACTAGAACAGTCTGCAGCACCCGGTCTCACCCTACTAGAATCCGAAGTCAAATGTCTACTGTTTGCTGATGATCTGGTGCTTCTGTCACCAACCAAGGAGGGCCTACAGCAGCACCTAGATCTTCTGCACAGATTCTGTCAGACCTGGGCCCTGACAGTAAATCTCAGTAAGACCAAAATAATGGTGTTCCAAAAAAGGTCCAGTCGCCAGGACCACAAATTCCATCTAGACACCGTTGCCCTAGAGCACACAAAAAACTATACATACCTCGGCCTAAACATCAGCACCACAGGTAGCTTCCACAGAGCTGTGAACGATCTGAGAGACAAGGCAAGAAGGGCATTCTATGCCATCAAAAGGAACATAAATTTCAACATACCAATTAGGATCTGGCTAAAAATACTTGAATCAGTCATAGAGCCCATTGCCCTTTATGGTTGTGAGGTCTGGGGTCCGCTCACCAACCAAGATTTCACAAAATGGGACAAACACCAAATTGAGACTCTGCATGCAGAATTCTGCAAAAATATCCTCCGTGTACAACGTAGAACACCAAATAATGCATGCAGAGCAGAATTAGGCCGATACCCACTAATTATCAAAATCCAGAAAAGAGCCGTTAAATTCTACAACCACCTAAAAGGAAGCGATTCCCAAACCTTCCATAACAAAGCCATCACCTACAGAGAGATGAACCTGGAGAAGAGTCCCCTAAGCAAGCTGGTCCTAGGGCTCTGTTCACAAACACAAACACACCCCACAGAGCCCTAGGACAACAGCACAATTAGACCCAACCAAATCATGAGAAAACAAAAAGATAATTACTTGACACATTGGAAAGAATTAACAAAAAAACAGAGCAAACTAGAATGCTATTTGGCCCTAAACAGAGAGTACACAGTGGCAGAATACCTGACCACTGTGACTGACCCAAACTTAAGGAAAGCTTTGACTATGTACAGACTCAGTGAGCATAGCCTTGCTATTGAGAAAGGCCGCCGTAGGCAGACATGGCTCTCAAGAGAAGACAGGCTATGTGTTCACTGCCCACAAAATGAGGTGGAAACTGAGCTGCACTTCCTAACCTCCTGCCCAATGTATGACCATATTAGAGAGACATATTTCCCTCAGATTACACAGATCCACAAAGAATTCGAAAACAAATCCAATTATGATAAACTCCCATATCTACTGGGTGAAATACCACAGTGTTCCATCACAGCAGCAAGATTTGTGACCTGTTGCCACAAGAAAAGGGCAACCAGTGAAGAACAAACACCATTGTAAATACAACCCATATTTATGTTTATTTATTTTAACTTGTGTGCTTTAACCATTTGTACATTGTTACAACACTGCATATAAAAAAATAATATGACACTTGTCATGTCTTTATTGTTTTGAAACTTCTGTATGTGTAATGTTTACTGTTCATTTTTATTGTTTATTTCACTTTTGTATAATATCTACCTCACTTGCTTTGGCAATGTTAACACATGTTTCCCATGCCAATAAAGCCCCTTGAATTGAATTGAATTGAATTGAGAGAGAGAGACAGAGAGACAGAGAGAGAGAGAGAGAGAGAGACAGAGAGACAGAGAGAGAGAGAGAGAGAGAGAGAGAGAGACAGAGAGAGAGAGAGAGAGAGAGAGAGAGAGAGAGAGAGAGAGAGAAGCCACATAATCATACACACCGGAAGCAACGACCTGCGTGCTCAGCAGGAGAGGGTGGCCACTTCACTACGGGGAGTGATTGAGAAGGCCTCCGCAATCTTCCCCAACACAAGAATCATAGTGTCAACCCTTCTACAGAGGAGGGACTTCCACCCTGCCACAATCCAAAGAATAAACGCCAGCCTATCCCGGGACTGTGCCCTGCGACCCAATGTACACCTGGCCCACCATCCCACCCTCGATCTGGACTGTCTCTATGACCATGTTCACCTGTACAGGGAGACAGTCCCCATCCTTGCCAAGACTCTCAAGGACGTCGCTTTAAACCGCAGCCCGACCTCTCCACCCAGGAACAGCAGAGCAATCTCCACCCTGCCGAGATCACCGAGACAACATCCCGGACCAGCACCCTGGACCCCCCAGCCACGACCACAGCACCACCAACCTCAATGCCCACCACAGCCAGCGCAGCACAGACCACCCCAGCCCAGCTTCAGAGCCACCCAGACGAGGCCTCCCACCCCCCTGCCCCCCACCGCAGACCCACACCTGGAGGAGCCACAGCCCAGCAGGCAGAGCTACGCACAGGCTGTGAGAGGAGCAACTGGCCCAGCCCCCACCAACCAAATGAGTGACATCAAACAAATGCTGAGTCTACTATGCTCACATGTGATGGGCCGAGGGTCATGGTAAGATGAGCACATGAACTCCACCATTCTCACACTACATCCACCCAAGTGGCATGACACAAATTCTATCTTAAATTATAAACAAATCACATTTGCAAAATAAGAGTTTACTTTAATTGAAAAGTCCTATTTTAATGGTTCTTCTTGGATTGTGAGTGTTTGTCTCATTTTGAAAGGTAAAGAAAAGAAAATAAAAAAAGTGATGAAGTCTTTTTACGTTGCATGTTGGAATTTACAAGGATTGAAGTCCTCTGCTTTTGGGCTAAAGAGCAGAAACCCAGACTTCCTGAAAGAAATTGATGATGTTGATATTGTAGTACTACAGGAAACATGGTGCAGAGGTGATGTTTCCACTGGCTGTCCACTAGGTTATAGGGAGATAATCATACCATCCACTAAATTAAAAGGAATCAAACAGGGCAGAGACTCAGGGGGATTGCTAATATGGTATAAATCTGAACTAATTAATTCAATCGAATTGATCAAAACAGGAGAATTCTTTATCTGGTTAAAAATAAACAAGGAGGCTATCTTGACAGATAAAAACGTCTTCCTCTGTGCCACATACATTCCCCCCTCAGAGTCACCCTACTTCAATGAAGAGAGTTTCTCCATTCTAGAGGGGGAGATTAGTCACTTTCAGGCCCAAGGCAACGTACTGGTCTGTGGAGACCTGAATGCTAGAACAGCAGAAGAACAAGACACTATTAACAGTCATGGGGATAAACACCTACCAGGAAGCAACAACCTTTCCCTCCCCACATACCCCCACAGAAACAACTATGACAAAGTGAAAAACAAAAACGGAGTACAGCTCCTGAGGCTCTGTCGAACACTGGGTCTGTACATAGTCAATGGCAGGCTGAGAGGAGACTCTTTTGGTAGGTACACCTACAGCTCATCTCTTGGCAGCAGCACTGTAGACTACTTCCTCACCGACCTAAACCCAGAGTCTCTCAGAGCCTTCACAGTCAGCCCACTAACACCTCTCTCAGACCACAGTAAAATCACAGTGTATCTGAGAAGAGCAGAACCCAACCATGAAGCATCACGGCCCAATAAATTACATGGTACTAAACAAGCCTATAGATGGAGTGCAAACAGTACAGACATCTACCAAAAAGCAATTAGTAGCCAAAAAATACAATCTCTCCTGGACAACTTTTTAGCCTTAACGTTCTCCTTCAGCAATGAAGGTGTAAATTTGGCCGTTAGGAACATAAACTTTATATTTTACAAATTAGCCTCCTTGGCTAATCTAAAGAAGCATAAGAGCAAACCAAAAATAACAGATAATGAAAAATGGTTTGATAATGATTGCAAAAATCTAAGAAAGTCATTGAGAAATATATCTAATCAAAAACACAGAGAACCAGACAACAAAAATATACGCCTTCAATATGGGGAAACACTGAAGCAATACAAACGCACCCTAAGAACAAAAAAGGAACAGCACATTAGAAATCAGCTGGATGGAATTGAGGAATCCATAGAATCAAACCACTTCTGGGAGAATTGGAATAAATTAAACAAACCTCATCATGAGGAATTGGCTATCCAAAATGGGGATATGTGGAGAAATCACTTTGCAAACCTCTACAGCAATATAACAAAGAGCCCAGAACAAAAAGATATACAAGAAAAATTACAAATCCTTGAATTAGCAGTCAAAGACTATCAGAATCCTGTGGATACCCCAATTACAGAAGAAGAATTATTGGAAAAACTATGCAATCTCCAACCCAAAAAGGCCTGTGGTGCTGATGGTATTTTAAATGAAATGATCAAATATACAGACCACAAATTCAAATTGGCTATACTCAAACTCTTCAACATTATCCTCACTGCAGGTATTTTCCCCGAT
>NC_092088.1:109143829-109153829 GCF_045679555.1 Salvelinus alpinus
CTCTCATTTGGAGTGTTGGTGTTTGTGAAGGAAGGACTTCAGAACGACGTCATGTTGATGAATGAGTGATGATGTTATGTGTTAGGTGTGGCGGATGTGGACCGGTCTCTGTGTTGTTGCCAGGCGTTATCTGTCACGGCGGAAGGATCTGAGTGTGTAGGTCTGGTGTGGCACGGTGCGGCGTAGGGATTCAGTGTGGTGGTGTTCTATTTGTGGCTCATGTCAGTTGCCTAGGAGATAGTTGGCTGAATACCAGCAGGGGACTGGAGCTGACCTCGCCCAGACAGACAGACTCCTCTCCTTCCCTCTCTCCCTCAATCCATCCTTCTAACCTCGCCCAGACAGACAGACTCCTCTCCTTCCCTCTCTCCCTCAATCCATCCTTCTAACCTCGCCCAGACAGACAGACTCCTCTCCTTCTTCCCCTCCCTCCCTCCCTCCCTCCCTCCCTCCCTCTCTCCCTCCCTCCCTCCCTCCCTCCCTCCCTCCCTCCATCCATCCCTCCATCCATCCCTCCATCCATCCCTCCATCCTTCTACCTCGCCCAAACAGACAGACTCCTCTCCTTCTTCCCCTCCCTCCCTCCCTCCCTCCCTCCCTCCCTCCCTCCCTCCCTCCCTCCCTCCCTCCCTCCCTCCCTCATCCATCCTTCTACCTCGCCCAAACAGACATGCTTCTCTCCTTCTTCTCCCTCCATCCATCCATCCCTCCCTCCATCCATCCTTCTAACCTCACCCAAACAGACAGACTCCTCCTCCCTCCCTCCCTCCCTCCCTCCCTCCCTCAAAGCACTGGTCAACAAAAAGAAAGCATTTTGATATTGTAATGGTCATATGTAGCCCAAGCTGAAAATAACTTAATTAGGCCAGCCAGCCAGCCAGCCAGCCAGCCAGCCAGTCAGTCAGACAGCCAGTCAGACAGCCAGCCAGCCAGCCAGCCAGTCAATCAACCAGCCAGTCAGCCAGCCAGTCAGTCAGCCAGCCAGCCAGTCAACCAGCCAGTCAGACAGCCAGCCAGTCAACCAGCCAGCCAGCCAGCCAGCCAGCCAGCCAGCCAGCCAGTCAACCAGCCAGTCAGCCAGCCAGCCAGTCAACCAGCCAGTCAGACAGCCAGACAGCCAGTCAACCAGCCAGTCAGACAGCCAACCAGCCAGTAGTTATGGCCATTTAACTGACATCAGCAATCCGCTCGCCCACATGACGCCATACACGTGGTCATCTGGACGTACTGCCACATTCTCTAAAACAACGTTAGAGGCGGCTTATGCTAGAGAAATGGACATTCAATTCTCTGGCGACAGCTCTGGTGGACATTCCTGCAGTCAGCATGCCAATTGCACACTCCCTCAACTTGAGACATCTGTGGCATTGTGTTGTGTGACAAAACTATACATTTTAGAGTGGTGTTATGTCCACAGCACAAGGTGCATCTGTGTAATGATCATGCTGTTTAATCAGCTTCTTAATATGCCACACCTGTCAGGGGGGTGGATTATCTTGACAAAGGAGAAATGCTCACTAACAGGGATGTAAACAAATTTGTCCACAACATTTTAGAGAAATAAGCGTTTTGTGCGGATGGAACATTTCTGGGATCTTTTATTTCAGCTCATGAAACACTTTACATGTTGCATTTATATTTGTGTTCAGTTTATATAGCTGGCAAATATTACTAGTGACTTGATCACCTCTCTTAAGTGGGGCTGCAGGAGTGATTCACCTCTCTTAAGTGGGGCTGCAGGAGTGATTCACCTCTCTTAAGTGGGGCTGCAGGAGTGATTCACCTCTCTTAAGTGAGGCTGCAGGAGTGATTCACCTCTCTTAAGTGAGGCTGCAGGAGTGATTCACCTCTCTTAAGTGAGGCTGCAGGAGTGATTCACCTCTCTTAAGTGAGGCTGCAGGAGTGATTCACCTCTCTTAAGTGAGGCTGCAGGAGTGATCACCTCTCTTAAGTGAGGCTGCAGGAGTGATTCACCTCTCTTAAGTGAGGCTGCAGGAGTGATTCACCTCTCTTAAGTGAGGCTGCAGGAGTGATTCACCTCTCTTAAGTGAGGCTGCAGGAGTGATTCACCTCTCTTAAGTGAGGCTGCAGGAGTGATTCACCTCTCTTAAGTGAGGCTGCAGGAGTGATTCACCTCTCTTAAGTGGGGCTGCAGGAGTGATTCACCTCTCTTTAGAGTCACCCCCCCTCCCGGATCCGGGATCATCCTCATCAGAAACGCTGACTAGCATAGCCTAGCCATGCGCCACAGGGATATCATATAATATAATTTCATGAAATCACAAGTCCAATACAGCAAATGAAAGATAAACATCTTGTGAATCCAGCCAACATGTCTGATTTTTAAAATGTTTTACAGCGAAAACACAATATATATTTATGTTAGCTCACCACAATAGCCCAACACACAACGACATTTTTTCACTGCAATGATAGCTTTCACAAAACCCACAAATAGAGATAAAATTAATCACTAACCTTTGAACAACTTACAGTCTTATGACATCATGTTATACAATACATTTATGTTTTGTTCGAAAATGTGCATATTTATAGGTATAAATTGTGGTTTTACATTGCAGCCATAGTCACAAATGGCACCAAAACAGCCAGAATAATTACAGAGAGCAACGTGAAATACATAAATATTATCTGTCTGTAGTAACAACAGGATCTACAGTCTGCCTGTAAGACTGTCAGTCTGTCTGTATTAACAACAGGATCTACAGTCTGTCTGTAGTAACAACAGGATCTACTTTCTGTCTGTAGTAACAACAGGATCTACAGTCTATAGTGTTATGTAGATCCATGGTCTCCAGCTCTCCAGCCATTGTGTTGGATGGAGGGCTGGTGTTTCTGATCTGGTGTTGCTGTTTGGTTGTTAGGGGATTCAGGCAAAGAAATCAAGGAGTCTGTGAATGTAGGTTGATCCCAGTCTGTCTCTGCCTACAGCCCCACAGCCACAGAGAACAGGTTTGATGCTGAGGAAGGTTGACATGCCCAGTCTCACTTCTCATCACATCTGCTTCAAGTCAACTGAACAAAACATAAACATTGTAAAGGACCCCTACATGTTGTGAGATGCTGAACGTACGGTCTAAGATATTGCCTGTTTGAAACAACACATTCAACTGGATTTGCCTGAAAGACAGAAGGTTGTTTTAATGTCAGTGTGAAATACACTGCAGAGTCCCAGTGTACTGTCCCAGCTCTATAGCGGAGCTGCTGTCCCAGCTCTATAGCGGAGCTACTGTCCCAGCTCTATAGCGGAGCTACTGTCCCAGCTCTATAGCGGAGCTACTGTCCCAGCTCTGTAGCGGAGCTACTGTCCCAGCTCTATAGCGGAGCTACTGTCCCAGCTCTGTAGCGGAGCTACTGTCCCAGCTCTATAGCGGAGCTACTGTCCCAGCTCTGTAGCGGAGCTACTGTCCCAGCTCTATAGCGGAGCTACTGTCCCAGCTCTATAGCGGAGCTACTGTCCCAGCTCTATAGCGGAGCTACTGTCCCAGCTCTATAGCGGAGCTACTGTCCCATCTCTATAGCGGAGCTAATGTCCCAGCTCTATAGCGGAGCTACTGTCCCAGCTCTATAGCGGAGCTACTGTCCCAGCTCTATAGCGGAGCTACTGTCCCAGCTCTATAGCGGAGCTACTGTCCCGGCTCTATAGCGGAGCTACTGTCCCAGCTCTATAGCGGAGCTACTGTCCCGGCTCTATAGCGGAGCTACTGTCCCGGCTCTATAGCGGAGCTACTGTCCCAGCTCTATAGCGGAGCTACTGTCCCAGCTCTATAGCGGAGCTACTGTCCCAGCTCTATAGCGGAGCTACTGTCCCAGCTCTGTAGCGGAGCTACTGTCCCAGCTCTATAGCGGAGCTACTGTCCCAGCTCTATAGCGGAGCTACTGTCCCAGCTCTATAGCGGAGCTACTGTCCCAGCTCTATAGCGGAGCTACTGTCCCAGCTCTATAGCGGAGCTGCTGTCCCAGTTCTATAGCGGAGCTACTGTCCCAGCTCTATAGCGGAGCTACTGTCCCAGCTCTATAGCGGAGCTACTGTCCCAGCTCTATAGCGGAGCTACTGTCCCAGCTCTATAGCGGAGCTACTGTCCCAGCTCTATAGCGGAGCTGCTGTCCCAGTTCTATAGCGGAGCTACTGTCCCAGCTCTATAGCGGAGCTACTGTCCCAGCTCTATAGCGGAGCTACTGTCCCAGCTCTATAGCGGAGCTACTGTCCCAGCTCTATAGCGGAGCTACTGTCCCATCTCTGTAGCGGAGCTACTGTCCCATCTCTATAGCGGAGCTACTGTCCCAGCTCTATAGCGGAGCTACTGTCCCAGCTCTATAGCGGAGCTACTGTCCCAGCTCTATAGCGGAGCTACTGTCCCAGCTCTATAGCGGAGCTACTGTCCCAGCTCTATAGCGGAGCTACTGTCCCAGCTCTATAGCGGAGCTACTGTCCCAGCTCTATAGCGGAGCTGCTGTCCCAGCTCTATAGCGGAGCTACTGTCCCAGCTCTATAGCGGAGCTACTGTCCCAGCTCTATAGCGGAGCTACTGTCCCAGCTCTGTAGCGGAGCTACTGTCCCATCTCTATAGCGGAGCTACTGTCCCAGCTCTATAGCGGAGCTACTGTCCCAGCTCTATAGCGGAGCTACTGTCCCAGCTCTATAGCGGAGCTACTGTCCCAGCTCTATAGCGGAGCTACTGTCCCAGCTCTATAGCGGAGCTACTGTCCCAGCTCTATAGCGGAGCTACTGTCCCAGCTCTATAGCGGAGCTACTGTCCCAGCTCTATAGCGGAGCTGCTGTCCCAGCTCTATAGCGGAGCTACTGTCCCAGCTCTATAGCGGAGCTACTGTCCCAGCTCTATAGCGGAGCTACTGTCCCAGCTCTGTAGCGGAGCTACTGTCCCAGCTCTATAACGGAGCTACTGTCCCAGCTCTGTAGCGGAGCTACTGTCCCAGCTCTATAGCGGAGCTACTGTCCCAGCTCTATAGCGGAGCTACTGTCCCAGCTCTATAGCGGAGCTACTGTCCCATCTCTATAGCGGAGCTAATGTCCCAGCTCTATAGCGGAGCTACTGTCCCAGCGCTATAGCGGAGCTACTGTCCCAGCTCTATAGCGGAGCTACTGTCCCGGCTCTATAGCGGAGCTACTGTCCCGGCTCTATAGCGGAGCTACTGTCCCGGCTCTATAGCGGAGCTACTGTCCCGGCTCTATAGCGGAGCTACTGTCCCGGCTCTATAGCGGAGCTACTGTCCCAGCTCTGTAGCGGAGCTACTGTCCCAGCTCTATAGCGGAGCTACTGTCCCAGCTCTATAGCGGAGCTACTGTCCCAGCTCTATAGCGGAGCTACTGTCCCAGCTCTATAGCGGAGCTACTGTCCCGGCTCTATAGCGGAGCTACTGTCCCGGCTCTATAGCGGAGCTACTGTCCCAGCTCTGTAGCGGAGCTACTGTCCCAGCTCTATAGCGGAGCTACTGTCCCAGCTCTATAGCGGAGCTGCTGTCCCAGCTCTATAGCGGAGCTACTGTCCCAGCTCTATAGCGGAGCTACTGTCCCAGCTCTGTAGCGGAGCTACTGTCCCATCTCTATAGCGGAGCTACTGTCCCAGCTCTATAGCGGAGCTACTGTCCCAGCTCTATAGCGAAGCTACTGTCCCAGCTCTATAGCGGAGCTACTGTCCCAGCTCTATAGCGGAGCTACTGTCCCAGCTCTATAGCGGAGCTACTGTCCCATCTCTATAGCGGAGCTACTGTCCCAGCTCTATAGCGGAGCTACTGTCCCAGCTCTATAGCGGAGCTACTGTCCCAGCTCTATAGCGGAGCTACTGTCCCAGCTCTATAGCGGAGCTACTGTCCCAGCTCTATAGCGGAGCTACTGTCCCAGCTCTATAGCGGAGCTACTGTCCCAGCTCTATAGCGGAGCTGCTGTCCCAGCTCTATAGCGGAGCTACTGTCCCAGCTCTATAGCGGCGCTACTGTCCAAGCTCTATAGCGGAGCTGCTGTCCCAGCTCTATAGCGGAGCTACTGTCCCAGCTCTATAGCGGAGCTACTGTCCCAGCTCTATAGCGGAGCTACTGTCCCAGCTCTATAGCGGAGCTACTGTCCCAGCTCTATAGCGGAGCTACTGTCCCAGCTCTATAGCGGAGCTACTGTCCCAGCTCTATAGCGGAGCTACTGTCCCAGCTCTATAGCGGAGCTACTGTCCCAGCTCTATAGCGGAGCTACTGTCCCAGCTCTATAGCGGAGCTACTGTCCCAGCTCTATAGCGGAGCTACTGTTGTCTTTTGGCAACAAGCTAACAAGTCAATCAGTAACTGGCTGTGGTGCTGGGGTCACAATATGAAACCTCACTAGGATGAATACAGCTGTCTTTGTCCCAGGCCAGGCCAGGGTGGGGTGGGAGGTGGGGAAGGGGAACGGGCTTAGAGCCAGGATGGGTTGGGAAATGTATGAGCCCCTCAGTTTGCCATCACATGGATACAAAACCCTGTGCTGCCTCAGTGTGCTGGGCCTTATCCCTGCTGCCTCAGTGTGCTGGGCCTTATCCCTGCTGCCTGCAGCCCTTTGATAATGCCTCAGCCCACCAGCACCTGCTATCCTCTCTCCTCATTGGTCCAGCCACACAGCCTACTAGCCCCTGCTATTCTCTCTCCTCATTGGTCCAGCCACACAGCCTACTAGCCCCTGCTATTCTCTCTCCTCATTGGTCCAGCCACACAGCCTACTAGCCCCTGCTATTCTCTCTCCTCATTGGTCCAGCCACACAGTCTACTAGCCCCTGCTATCCTCTCTCCTCATTGGTCCAGCCACACAGCCTACTAGCCCCTGCTATTCTCTCTCCTCATTGGTCCAGCCACACAGCCTACTAGCCCCTGCTATTCTCTCTCCTCATTGGTCCAGCCACACAGCCTACTAGCCCCTGCTATCCTCTCTCCTCATTGGTCCAGCCACACAGCCTACTAGCCCCTGCTATTCTCTCTCCTCATTGGTCCAGCCACACAGCCTACTAGCCCCTGCTATCCTCTCTCCTCATTGGTCCAGCCACACAGCCTACTAGCCCCTGCTATCCTCTCTCCTCATTGGTCCAGCCACACAGCCTACTAGCCCCTGCTATTCTCTCTCCTCATTGGTCCAGCCACACAGCCTACTAGCCCCTGCTATCCTCTCTCCTCATTGGTCCAGCCACACAGCCTACTAGCCCCTGCTATTCTCTCTCCTCATTGGTCCAGCCACACAGCCTACTAGCCCCTGCTATTCTCTCTCCTCATTGGTCCAGCCACACAGCCTACTAGCCCCTGCTATCCTCTCTCCTCATTGGTCCAGCCACACAGTCTACTAGCCCCTGCTATTCTCTCTCCTCATTGGTCCAGCCACACAGCCTACTAGCCCCTGCTATCCTCTCTCCTCATTGGTCCAGCCACACAGCCTACTAGCCCCTGCTATCCTCTCTCCTCATTGGTCCAGCCACACAGCCTACTAGCCCCTGCTATCCTCTCTCCTCATTGGTCCAGCCACACAGCCTACTAGCCCTGCTATCCTCTCTCCTCATTGGTCCAGCCACACAGCCTACTAGCCCCTGCTATTCTCTCTCCTCATTGGTCCAGCCACACAGCCTACTAGCCCCTGCTATCCTCTCTCCTCATTGGTCCAGCCACACAGTCTACTAGCCCCTGCTATCCTCTCTCCTCATTGGTCCAGCCACACAGCCTACTAGCCCCTGCTATTCTCTCTCCTCATTGGTCCAGCCACACAGCCTACTAGCCCCTGCTATCCTCTCTCCTCATTGGTCCAGCCACACAGCCTACTAGCCCCTGCTATTCTCTCTCCTCATTGGTCCAGCCACACAGCCTACTAGCCCCTGCTATTCTCTCTCCTCATTGGTCCAGCCACACAGCCTACTAGCCCCTGCTATCCTCTCTCCTCATTGGTCCAGCCACACAGTCTACTAGCCCCTGCTATTCTCTCTCCTCATTGGTCCAGCCACACAGCCTACTAGCCCCTGCTATCCTCTCTCCTCATTGGTCCAGCCACACAGCCTACTAGCCCCTGCTATCCTCTCTCCTCATTGGTCCAGCCACACAGCCTACTAGCCCCTGCTATCCTCTCTCCTCATTGGTCCAGCCACACAGTCTACTAGCCCCTGCTATTCTCTCTCCTCATTGGTCCAGCCACACAGCCTACTAGCCCCTGCTATTCTCTCTCCTCATTGGTCCAGCCACACAGCCTACTAGCCCCTGCTATCCTCTCTCCTCATTGGTCCAGCCACACAGCCTACTAGCCCCTGCTATTCTCTCTCCTCATTGGTCCAGCCACACAGCCTACTAGCCCCTGCTATTCTCTCTCCTCATTGGTCCAGCCACACAGTCTACTAGCCCCTGCTATCCTCTCTCCTCATTGGTCCAGCCACACAGCCTACTAGCCCCTGCTATCCTCTCTCCTCATTGGTCCAGCCACACAGCCTACTAGCCCCTGCTATCCTCTCTCCTCATTGGTCCAGCCACACAGCCTACTAGCCCCTGCTATCCTCTCTCCTCATTGGTCCAGCCACACAGCCTACTAGCCCTGCTATCCTCTCTCCTCATTGGTCCAGCCACACAGCCTACTAGCCCCTGCTATTCTCTCTCCTCATTGGTCCAGCCACACAGCCTACTAGCCCCTGCTATTCTCTCTCCTCATTGGTCCAGCCACACAGCCTACTAGCCCCTGCTATTCTCTCTCCTCATTGGTCCAGCCACACAGCCTACTAGCCCCTGCTATCCTCTCTCCTCATTGGTCCAGCCACACAGTCTACTAGCCCCTGCTATTCTCTCTCCTCATTGGTCCAGCCACACAGTCTACTAGCCCCTGCTATCCTCTCTCCTCATTGGTCCAGCCACACAGCCTACTAGCCCCTGCTATCCTCTCTCCTCATTGGTCCAGCCACACAGTCTACTAGCCCCTGCTATTCTCTCTCCTCATTGGTCCAGCCACACAGTCTACTAGCCCCTGCTATCCTCTCTCCTCATTGGTCCAGCCACACAGCCTACTAGCCCCTGCTATCCTCTCTCCTCATTGGTCCAGCCACACAGCCTACTAGCCCCTGCTATTCTCTCTCCTCATTGGTCCAGCCACACAGCCTACTAGCCCCTGCTATTCTCTCTCCTCATTGGTCCAGCCACACAGCTAAACCCCCTCAATAGAACCCTGTTCCTCATCCCCTTCCCCCTTTCTCTTTACACAATGAGATGATATTATTGCCCTTTTGTTGCCCTGTTGATTTTTCCAACAATGAGAGCTGAGTGATTCCAAAGACCCCCGAGCTCATTCAGTTGATTGGCTGAACAGTACACACTGTCTGATTGGCTGAACAGTACACACTGTCTGATTGGCTGAACAGTACACACTGTCTGATTGGCTGAACAGTACACACTGTCTGATTGGCTGAACAGTACACACTGTCTGATTGGCTGAACAGTACACGCTGTCTGATTGGCTGAACAGTACACACTGTCTGATTGGCTGAACAGTACACACTGTCTGATTGGCTGAACAGTACACACTGTCTGATTGGCTGAACAGTACACACTGTCTGGAGGTTTCTAGACCAACGTTCTGACTGTTGTGTCAATGACTACTGCAGGGATTTGGTGGTAAATGTTCTCCAGCTTGGTGACATAACTGATACCTGTTGCTGTATGCATCTACAGCAGACCAGTTGGACAGGGTCCAGTGTGTCCTACACTATCAGGCCTCTGAGGTAAACATCACAATGGCTGTAAGGCTGTTTGAACTAGATAAGGTAGGCAGGACTACAGATGGCACCTTTATAGCTGTCCAGTGTCCATAAACCAAGGTGCTTTACATATAGTTTCACCAGGTGGCTTTGGGCAATGAGAACATGCAGACAGGGGATTAGAGCATGGAGGAGGAAGGTGGGACCATATCTACCTAGCTATACATACATACCAGCTATACATACATAGCTATACATTTTTTAAATTTGATCTTATCTGTATTTAA
>NC_092088.1:109158829-109272837 GCF_045679555.1 Salvelinus alpinus
CCCTGTAACCTATCTCATATAACCCTCTCCTATATCTATCCACCTAATGTTATAGCCCTGTAACCTATCTCATATAACCCTCTCTCTCTCCTATATCTATCCACCTAATGTTATAGCCCTGTAACCTATCTCATCTAACCCTCTCTCCTATATCTATCCACCTAATGTTATAGCCCTGTAACCTATCTCATCTAACCCTCTCTCCTATATCTATCCATCTAATGTTATAGCCCTGTAACCTATCTCCTATAACCCTCTCTCTCTCCTATATCTATCCACCTAATGTTATAGCCCTGTAACCTATCTCATATAACCCTCTCCTATATCTATCCACCTAATGTTATAGCCCTGTAACCTATCTCATATAACCCTCTCTCTCTCCTATATCTATCCACCTAATGTTATAGCCCTGTAACCTATCTCATCTAACCCTCTCTCCTATATCTATCCACCTAATGTTATAGCCCTGTAACCTATCTCCTAATGTTATAGCCCTGTAACCTATCTCATATAACCCTCTCTCCTATATCTATCCACCTAATGTTATAGCCCTGTAACCTATCTCATCTAACCCTCTCTCCTATATCTATCCACCTAATGTTATAGCCCTGTAACCTATCTCATCTAACCCTCTCTCTCCTATATCTATCCATCTAATGTTATAGCCCTGTAACCTATCTCATATAACCCTCTCTCTCTCCTATATCTATCCACCTAATGTTATAGCCCTGTAACCTATCTCATATAACCCTCTCTCTCTCCTATATCTATCCACCTAATGTTATAGCCCTGTAACCTATCTCATATAACCCTCTCTATCTCCTATATCTATCCACCTAATGTTATAGCCCTGTAACCTATCTCATATAACCCTCTCTCTCCTATATCTATCCATCTAATGGTATAGCCCTGTAACCTATCTCATATAACCCTCTCTCTCCTATATCTATCCACCTAATGTTATAGCCCTGTAACCTATCTCATATAACCCTCTCTCCTATATCTATCCACCTAATGTTATAGCCCTGTAACCTATCTCATATAACCCTCTCTCTCCTATATCTATCCATCTAATGGTATAGCCCTGTAACCTATCTCATATAACCCTCTCTCTCTCCTATATCTATCCACCTAATGTTATAGCCCTGTAACCTATCTCATATAACCCACTCTATCTCCTATATCTATCCACCTAATGTTATAGCCCTGTAACCTATCTCATATAACCCTCTCTCTCCTATATCTATCCATCTAATGGTATAGCCCTGTAACCTATCTCATATAACCCTCTCTCTCCTATATCTATCCACCTAATGTTATTGCCCTGTATCTTATCTCGTATAACCCTCTCTCTACTATATCTATCCACCTAATGTTATAGCCCTGTAACTTATCTCATATAACCCTCTCTCTCCTATATCTATCCACCTAATGGTATAGCCCTGTAACCTATCTCGTATAACCCTCTCTCTACTATATCTATCCACCTAATGTTATTGCCCTGTATCTTATCTCGTATAACCCTCTCTCTACTATATCTATCCACCTAATGTTATAGCCCTGTAACCTATCTCATATAACCCTCTCTCTCTCCTATATCTATCCACCTAATGTTATAGCCCTGTAACCTATCTCATATAACCCTGTCTCTCTCCTATATCTATCCACCTAATGTTATAGCCCTGTAACCTATCTCATATAACCCTGTCTCTCTCCTATATCTATCCATCTAATGTTATAGCCCTGTAACCTATCTCGTATAACCCCCTCTCTCCTATATCTATCCACCTAATGTTATAGCCCTGTAACCTATCTCATATAACCCTCTCTCTCTCCTATATCTATCCACCTAATGTTATAGCCCTGTAACCTATCTCATCTAACCCTCTCTCCTATATCTATCCACCTAATGTTATAGCCCTGTAACCTATCTCGTATAACCCTCTCTCTCCTATATCTATCCACCTAATGTTATTGCCCTGTATCTTATCTCGTATAACCCCCTCTCTCCTATATCTATCCACCTAATGTTATAGCCCTGTAACTTATCTCGTATAACCCACTCTCTCTCCTATATCTATCCACCTAATGTTATAGCCCTGTAACCTATCTCGTATAACCCTCTCTCTCCTATATCTATCCACCTAATGTTATAGCCCTGTAACCTATCTCGTATAACCCTCTCTCTCCTATATCTATCCACCTAATGTTATAGCCCTGTAACCTATCTCATATAACCCCCTCTCTCTCCTATATCTATCCACCTAATGTTATAGCCCTGTAACCTATCTCGTATAACCCTCTCTCTCCTATATCTATCCACCTAATGTTATAGCCCTGTAACCTATCTCGTATAACCCACTCTCTCCTACTGAGATCATGTCAGCCATTTTGAGTGAACCAGTCACAGTGCCATGGTCAGAGGTTGTAATCCCGTTGTTATGATGCACTCAACACACAGACCTGATCCTAGATCGTTCAGTAGCAGGGTGCAGGGTCTCTGGATGACCACTAGAGGGACTCAGAGATCAACACACAGACCTGATCCTAGATCGTTCAGTAGCAGGGTGCAGGGTCTCTGGATGACCACTAGAGGGACTCAGAGATCAACACACAGACCTGATCCTAGATCGTTCAGTAGCAGGGTGCAGGGTCTCTGGACGGCCACTAGAGGGACTCAGAGATCAACACACAGACCTGATCCTAGATCGTTCAGTAGCAGGGTGCAGGGTCTCTGGATGACCACTAGAGGGACTCAGAGATCAACACACAGACCTGATCCTAGATCGTTCAGTAGCAGGGTGCAGGTTCTCTGGACGGCCACTAGAGGGACTCAGAGATCAACACACAGACCTGATCCTAGATCGTTCAGTAGCAGGGTGCAGGGTCTCTGGATGGCCACTAGAGGGACTCAGAGATCAACACACAGACCTGATCCTAGATCGTTCAGTAGCAGGGTGCAGGGTTTCTGGATGACCACTAGAGGGACTCAGAGATCAACACACAGACCTGATCCTAGATCGTTCAGTAGCAGGGTGCAGGGTCTCTGGATGACCACTAGAGGGACTCAGAGATCAACACACAGACCTGATCCTAGATCGTTCAGTAGCAGCGTGCAGGGTCTCTGGATGACCACTAGAGGGACTCAGAGATCAACACACAGACCTGATCCTAGATCGTTCAGTAGCAGGGTGCAGGGTCTCTGGATGACCACTAGAGGGACTCAGAGATCAACACACAGACCTGATCCTAGATCGTTCAGTAGCAGGGTGCAGGGTCTCTGGATGACCACTAGAGGGACTCAGAGATCAACACACAGACCTGATCCTAGATCGTTCAGTAGCAGGGTGCAGGGTCTCTGGACGGCCACTAGAGGGACTCAGAGATCAACACACAGACCTGATCCTAGATCGTTCAGTAGCAGGGTGCAGGGTCTCTGGATGGCCACTAGAGGGACTCAGAGATCAACACACAGACCTGATCCTAGATCGTTCAGTAGCAGGGTGCAGGGTCTCTGGATGACCACTAGAGGGACTCAGAGATCAACACACAGACCTGATCCTAGATCGTTCAGTAGCAGGGTGCAGGGTCTCTGGATGACCACTAGAGGGACTCAGAGATCAACATCACAGTCATGTGGGTAACCGTTGTTGAAGAGGACCTTCTCTCTGAGAACTGTCTCACAAAACATACAACTACAATACAAATGTTTTATTTAACCTTTTTTAACTAGGCAAGTCAGTAAGGAACACATTCTTATTTACTTACTTAATTCTATAAAGGCTATAGCTAAGGAAACAACCGCTTTTGACAAGGACGGGACCAATCCATTCTCAGTTAATGTCTGATCAGACACAGTGTTAAAACTGGACATCATGACTGTTTATCAGTTGATGTACTTACTATGACTGTGATATCTGGTTGTACCACCTAGCTATCTGAAGATGAATGTACTAACTACTGTGATATGTGGTGTTCTGTTGGATCAGAGGCCTGTCCCCTATACTCTACCTCTGACCAGGGCCCGTAGGCTGTGTGTAGAGAGGTTTCTGTTGGATCAGAGGCCTGTCCCCTATACTCTACCTCTGACCAGGGCCCACAGGCTGTGTGTAGAGAGGTTTCTGTTGGATCAGAGGCCTGTCCCCTATACTCTACTGACCAGAGCCCATAGGCTGTGTGTAGAGAGGTTTCTGTTGGATCAGAGGCCTGTCCCCTATACTCTACCTCTGACCAGGGCCCATAGGCTGTGTGTAGAGAGGTTTCTGTTGGATCAGAGGCCTGTCCCCTATACTCTACCTCTGACCAGGGCCCATAGGCTGTGTGTAGAGAGGTTTCTGTTGGATCAGAGGCCTGTCCCCTATACTCTACCTCTGACCAGGGCCCATAGGCTGTGTGTAGAGAGGTTTCTGTTGGATCAGAGGCCTGTCCCCTATACTCTACCTCTGACCAGGGCCCACAGGCTGCGTGTAGAGAGGTTTCTGTTGGATCAGAGGCCTGTCCCCTATACTCTACCTCTGACCAGGGCCCACAGGCTGCGTGTAGAGAGGTTTCTGTTGGATCAGAGGCCTGTCCCCTATACTCTACCTCTGACCAGGGCCCACAGGCTGCGTGTAGAGAGGTTTCTGTTGGATCAGAGGCCTGTCCCCTATACTCTACCTCTGACCAGGGCCCACAGGCTGCGTGTAGAGAGGTTTCTGTTGGATCAGAGGCCTGTCCCCTATACTCTACCTCTGACCAGGGCCCACAGGCTGCGTGTAGAGAGGTTTCTGTTGGATCAGAGGCCTGTCCCCTATACTCTACCTCTGACCAGGGCCCATAGGCTGTGTGTAGAGAGGTTTCTGTTGGATCGGTGTGTTTAGTATTATAACCTGCAGTACAGTAACAGTATAATACAGTGATTATCCAGCCTGGGGCCACATCATCTCAGTGTAATCTGCTGCTGCCAGAGGAAGCTCATTAAACACATAGGACCTGACAGAGCTGAGATCCCAAAGCTCTCTTTGATGTTAGAGAACTGTACTGTCTTTCTTTCACATCCAGAAATACCCAGGAGTCCTGTAATGCTGTGGATCCCAGTGCAGGGTGGTGAGAGACTTACAGAGACAGCAGGGATGAGCTTCTCTTTAGGTCTTCCTCTCCCCTGGTCTGTGACTTTAGTGTTACCTTCTAATCCTCTGTAGTAGCATTAGTAAGAGAAGCTCTTGTTTCTCTGAGGATCAGACAGCAGGCTCAGAGCTACTGGGGTTTCTCTCTCTGGTTTTAACATCTCTGTTTCTCTGAGGATCAGACAGCAGGCTCAGAGCTACGGGGGGTTCTCTCTCTGGTTTTAACATCTCTGTTTCTCTGAGGATCAGACAGCAGGCTCAGAGATACTGGGGTTTCTCTCTCTGGTTTTAACATCTCTGTTTCTCTGAGGATCAGACAGCAGGCTCAGAGCTACTGGGGTTTCTCTCTCTGGTTTTAACATCTCTGTTTCTCTGAGGATCAGACAGCAGGCTCAGAGATACTGGGGTTTCTCTCTCTGGTTTTAACATCTCTGTTTCTCTGAGGATCAGACAGCAGGCTCAGAGCTACTGGGGGTTCTCTCTCTGGTTTTAACATCTCTGTTTCTCTGATGATCAGACAGCAGGCTCAGAGCTACTGGGGTTTCTCTCTCTGGTTTTAACATCTCTGTTTCTCTGAGGATCAGACAGCAGGCTCAGAGCTACGGGGGGTTCTCTCTCTGGTTTTAACATCTCTGTTTCTCTGAGGATCAGACAGCAGGCTCAGATCTACTGGGGTTTCTCTCTCTGGTTTTAACATCTCTGTTTCTCTGAGGATCAGACAGCAGGCTCAGAGCTACTGGGGTTTCTCTCTCTGGTTTTAACATCTCTGTTTCTCTGAGGATCAGACAGCAGGCTCAGAGCTACTGGGGGTTCTCTCTCTGGTTTTAACATCTCTGTTTCTCTGATGATCAGACAGCAGGCTCAGAGCTACGGGGGGTTCTCTCTCTGGTTTTAACATCTCTGTTTCTCTGAGGATCAGACAGCAGGCTCAGAGCTACTGGGGTTTCTCTCTCTGGTTTTAACATCTCTGTTTCTCTGAGGATCAGACAGCAGGCTCAGAGCTACGGGGGGTTCTCTCTCTGGTTTTAACATCTCTGTTTCTCTGAGGATCAGACAGCAGGCTCAGAGCTACTGGGGTTTCTCTCTCTGGTTTTAACATCTCTGTTTCTCTGAGGATCAGACAGCAGGCTCAGAGCTACGGGGGGTTCTCTCTCTGGTTTTAACATCTCTGTTTCTCTGATGATCAGACAGCAGGCTCAGAGATACTGTGGTTTCTCTCTCTGGTTTTAACATCTCTGTTTCTCTGAGGATCAGACAGCAGGCTCAGAGATACTGGGGGTTCTCTCTCTGGTTTTAACATCTCTGTTTCTCTGAGGATCAGATAGCAGGTTCAGAGCTACTGGGGTTTCTCTCTCTGGTTTTAACATCTCTGTTTCTCTGAGGATCAGACAGCAGGCTCAGAGCTACGGGGGGTTCTCTCTCTGGTTTTAACATCTCTGTTTCTCTGAGGATCAGACAGCAGGCTCAGAGATACTGGGGTTTCTCTCTCTGGTTTTAACATCTCTGTTTCTCTGAGGATCAGACAGCAGGCTCAGATCTACTGGGGTTTCTCTCTCTGGTTTTAACATCTCTGTTTCTCTGAGGATCAGACAGCAGGCTCAGAGATACTGGGGTTTCTCTCTCTGGTTTTAACATCTCTGTTTCTCTGATGATCAGACAGCTGGCTCAGAGATACTGGGGTTTCTCTCTCTGGTTTTAACATCTCTGTTTCTCTGAGGATCAGACAGCAGGCTCAGATCTACTGGGGTTTCTCTCTCTGGTTTTAACATCTCTGTTTCTCTGAGGATCAGACAGCAGGCTCAGAGATACTGGGGTTTCTCTCTCTGGTTTTAACATCTCTGTTTCTCTGAGGATCAGACAGCAGGCTCAGAGCTACTGGGGTTTCTCTCTCTGGTTTTAACATCTCTGTTTCTCTGAGGATCAGACAGCAGGCTCAGAGATACTGGGGTTTCTCTCTCTGGTTTTAACATCTCTGTTTCTCTGAGGATCAGACAGCAGGCTCAGAGATACTGGGGTTTCTCTCTCTGGTTTTAACATCTCTGTTTCTCTGAGGATCAGACAGCAGGCTCAGAGCTACTGGGGTTTCTCTCTCTGGTTTTAACATCTCTGTTTCTCTGAGGATCAGACAGCAGGCTCAGAGCTACTGGGGTTTCTCTCTCTGGTTTTAACATCTCTGTTTCTCTGAGGATCAGACAGCAGGCTCAGAGCTACGGGGGGTTCTCTCTCTGGTTTTAACATCTCTGTTTCTCTGAGGATCAGACAGCAGGCTCAGAGCTACTGGGGGTTCTCTCTCTGGTTTTAACATCTCTGTTTCTCTGAGGATCAGACAGCAGGCTCAGAGCTACTGGGGTTTCTCTCTCTGGTTTTAACATCTCTGTTTCTCTGAGGATCAGACAGCAGGCTCAGAGCTACGGGGGGTTCTCTCTCTGGTTTTAACATCTCTGTTTCTCTGAGGATCAGACAGCAGGCTCAGAGCTACGGGGGTTTCTCTCTCTGGTTTTAACATCTCTGTTTCTCTGAGGATCAGACAGCAGGCTCAGAGATACTGGGGTTTCTCTCTCTGGTTTTAACATCTCTGTTTCTCTGAGGATCAGACAGCAGGCTCAGAGATACTGGGGGTTCTCTCTCTGGTTTTAACATCTCTGTTTCTCTGAGGATCAGACAGCAGGCTCAGAGCTACGGGGGTTTCTCTCTCTGGTTTTAACATCTCTGTTTCTCTGAGGATCAGACAGCAGGCTCAGAGCTACTGGGGTTTCTCTCTCTGGTTTTAACATCTCTGTTTCTCTGAGGATCAGACAGCAGGCTCAGAGCTACGGGGGGTTCTCTCTCTGGTTTTAACATCTCTGTTTCTCTGAGGATCAGACAGCAGGCTCAGAGATACTGGGGTTTCTCTCTCTGGTTTTAACATCTCTGTTTCTCTGAGGATCAGACAGCAGGCTCAGAGATACTGGGGGTTCTCTCTCTGGTTTTAACATCTCTGTTTCTCTGAGGATCAGACAGCAGGCTCAGAGATACTGGGGGTTCTCTCTCTGGTTTTAACATCTCTGTTTCTCTGAGGATCAGACAGCAGGCTCAGAGCTACTGGGGTTTCTCTCTCTGGTTTTAACATCTCTGTTTCTCTGAGGATCAGACAGCAGGCTCAGAGCTACTGGGGGTTCTCTCTCTGGTTTTAACATCTCTGTTTCTCTGAGGATCAGACAGCAGGCTCAGAGCTACTGGGGGTTCTCTCTCTGGTTTTAACATCTCTGTTTCTCTGAGGATCAGACAGCAGGCTCAGAGATACTGGGGTTTCTCTCTCTGGTTTTAACATCTCTGTTTCTCTGAGGATCAGACAGCAGGCTCAGAGATACTGGGGTTTCTCTCTCTGGTTTTAACATCTCTGTTTCTCTGAGGATCAGACAGCAGGCTCAGAGCTACTGGGGTTTCTCTCTCTGGTTTTAACATCTCTGTTTCTCTGAGGATCAGACAGCAGGCTCAGAGATACTGGGGTTTCTCTCTCTGGTTTTAACATCTCTGTTTCTCTGAGGATCAGACAGCAGGCTCAGAGATACTGGGGTTTCTCTCTCTGGTTTTAACATCTCTGTTTCTCTGAGGATCAGACAGCAGGCTCAGAGCTACGGGGGGTTCTCTCTCTGGTTTTAACATCTCTGTTTCTCTGAGGATCAGACAGCAGGCTCAGAGCTACGGGGGGTTCTCTCTCTGGTTTTAACATCTCTGTTTCTCTGAGGATCAGACAGCAGGCTCAGAGCTACTGGGGTTTCTCTCTCTGGTTTTAACATCTCTGTTTCTCTGAGGATCAGACAGCAGGCTCAGAGCTACTGGGGTTTCTCTCTCTGGTTTTAACATCTCTGTTTCTCTGAGGATCAGACAGCAGGCTCAGAGCTACTGGGGTTTCTCTCTCTGGTTTTAACATCTCTGTTTCTCTGAGGATCAGACAGCAGGCTCAGAGCTACGGGGGGTTCTCTCTCTGGTTTTAACATCTCTGTTTCTCTGAGGATCAGACAGCAGGCTCAGAGCTACTGGGGGTTCTCTCTCTGGTTTTAACATCTCTGTTTCTCTGAGGATCAGACAGCAGGCTCAGAGCTACGGGGGGTTCTCTCTCTGGTTTTAACATCTCTGTTTCTCTGAGGATCAGACAGCAGGCTCAGAGCTACTGGGGTTTCTCTCTCTGGTTTTAACATCTCTGTTTCTCTGAGGATCAGACAGCAGGCTCAGAGCTACGGGGGGTTCTCTCTCTGGTTTTAACATCTCTGTTTCTCTGAGGATCAGACAGCAGGCTCAGAGCTACTGGGGTTTCTCTCTCTGGTTTTAACATCTCTGTTTCTCTGAGGATCAGACAGCAGGCTCAGAGCTACGGGGGGTTCTCTCTCTGGTTTTAACATCTCTGTTTCTCTGAGGATCAGACAGCAGGCTCAGAGCTACGGGGGGTTCTCTCTCTGGTTTTAACATCTCTGTTTCTCTGAGGATCAGACAGCAGGCTCAGAGCTACTGGGGTTTCTCTCTCTGGTTTTAACATCTCTGTTTCTCTGAGGATCAGACAGCAGGCTCAGAGATACTGGGGTTTCTCTCTCTGGTTTTAACATCTCTGTTTCTCTGAGGATCAGACAGCAGGCTCAGAGGTACTGGGGTTTCTCTCTCTGGTTTTAACACCTCTGTTTCTCTGAGGATCAGACAGCAGGCTCAGAGATACTGGGGTTTCTCTCTCTGGTTTTAACATCTCTGTTTCTCTGAGGATCAGACAGCAGGCTCAGAGCTACGGGGGTTTCTCTCTCTGGTTTTAACATCTCTGTTTCTCTGAGGATCAGACAGCAGGCTCAGAGCTACTGGGGTTTCTCTCTCTGGTTTTAACATCTCTGTTTCTCTGAGGATCAGACAGCAGGCTCAGAGCTACGGGGGGTTCTCTCTCTGGTTTTAACATCTCTGTTTCTCTGAGGATCAGACAGCAGGCTCAGAGATACTGGGGTTTCTCTCTCTGGTTTTAACATCTCTGTTTCTCTGAGGATCAGACAGCAGGCTCAGAGATACTGGGGGTTCTCTCTCTGGTTTTAACATCTCTGTTTCTCTGAGGATCAGACAGCAGGCTCAGAGATACTGGGGGTTCTCTCTCTGGTTTTAACATCTCTGTTTCTCTGAGGATCAGACAGCAGGCTCAGAGCTACTGGGGTTTCTCTCTCTGGTTTTAACATCTCTGTTTCTCTGAGGATCAGACAGCAGGCTCAGAGCTACTGGGGGTTCTCTCTCTGGTTTTAACATCTCTGTTTCTCTGAGGATCAGACAGCAGGCTCAGAGCTACTGGGGGTTCTCTCTCTGGTTTTAACATCTCTGTTTCTCTGAGGATCAGACAGCAGGCTCAGAGCTACGGGGGGTTCTCTCTCTGGTTTTAACATCTCTGTTTCTCTGAGGATCAGACAGCAGGCTCAGAGCTACGGGGGGTTCTCTCTCTGGTTTTAACATCTCTGTTTCTCTGAGGATCAGACAGCAGGCTCAGAGCTACGGGGGGTTCTCTCTCTGGTTTTAACATCTCTGTTTCTCTGAGGATCAGACAGCAGGCTCAGAGCTACTGGGGGTTCTCTCTCTGGTTTTAACATCTCTGTTTCTCTGAGGATCAGACAGCAGGCTCAGAGATACTGGGGGTTCTCTCTCTGGTTTTAACATCTCTGTTTCTCTGAGGATCAGACAGCAGGCTCAGAGATACTGGGGTTTCTCTCTCTGGTTTTAACATCTCTGTTTCTCTGAGGATCAGACAGCAGGCTCAGAGATACTGGGGGTTCTCTCTCTGGTTTTAACATCTATGCCTTTATGCTTGCTGAAGTTATTATTACACTTTGGATGGAGTATCAATACACCCAGTCACTACAAATATACAGGCTTCCTTCTTTTCACCCTGTCATTTAGGTTGGTATTGTGGAGTAATTACAATGTTGTTGATCCATCCTCAGTTTCCTCCTATCACAGCCATTAAACTCTGTAACTGTTTTAAATTCACCATCGGCCTCATGGTGAAATCCCTGAGCGGTTTCCTTCCTCTCCGGCAACTGAGTTAGGAAGGACGCCTCTACAGAATACAAATATTCCAAAACATTCTTCCTGTTTGCAACAAGGAACTAAAGTAATACTGGAAGAAATGTGGCTAAGCAATTAACTTTTTGTCCTGAATACAAAGTGTTATGTTTGGGGCAAATACAATACAGTACATCACTAAGTGCCACTCTTTATATTTTCAATCATAGTTGTGGCTGCATCATGTTATGGGTATGCTTGTAATCGGTATGGACTAAGGAGTTTTTTAGGATACAAAAGAAATGGAATGGAGCTAAGCACAGGCAAAATCCCAGAGGAAAAACCTGGTTCAGTCTGATTTATACCAGACACTGGGAAATGAATGTTCCTTTCAGCTGGACAATAACCGAAAACACAAGGCCAAATCCCAGAGGAAAAACCTGGTTCAGTCTGCTTTATACCAGACACTGGGAAATTAATTCACCTTTCAGTTGGACAATGACCTAAAACACAAGGAGTTACTTACCAAGAAGACAGTGAATGTTCCTGAGAGGCCCAGTTACACTTTTGACTTAAATCTGCTTGAAAATCTCTGGCAAGACTTGAAAATGGTTGTCTTGCAATGAACAACAACCAATTTGACAGAGCTTGAAGAATTTTTAAAAGATGAATATATATTGTACAATCCAGGTCTGCAAAGCTCTTAGAGACTTACCCAGAAAGACCTACAGCTGTAATCATTGTCAAAGGTGATTCTAACATGTATTGACTCTGTCTGTCCTTGCAAATCATTTACGTTACCTTGCTCCTGTTAGCATTTAGCTAATGTCCGCTATTGGGAATTCACTAGTACTTGGTTAGCATTTAGCTAATGTCCGCTATTGGGAATTCACTAGTACTTGGTTAGCATTTGTTAGCATATACTTTTTTTATTTGTTTACGTTTGGAAATAGATAGTGGCCCTTGTGTGCACTGTCTGTAATACTGTATACTCCGGGAGGTCTCTGGTAAAGGAACGGTATGAAGCTGTGTTAATGTAGATACTGTCTAGTGACAACAGTAGGATCGGTAATGTGACTGACTCACTGTCTGTAATACTGTATACTCCGGGAGGTCTCTGGTAAAGGAACGGTATGAAGCTGTGTTAATGTAGATACTGTCTAGTGACAACAGTAGGATCAGTAATGTGACTAACTCACTGTCTGTAATACTGTATACTCCGGGAGGTCTCTGGTAAAGGAACGGTATGAAGCTGTGTTAATGTAGATACTGTCTAGTGACATCGGTGTGACTAACTCACTGTCTGTAATACTGTATACTCCGGGAGGTCTCTGGTAAAGGAACGGTATGAAGCTGTGTTAATGTAGATACTGTCTAGTGACATCGGTGTGACTAACTCACTGTCTGTAATACTGTATACTCCGGGAACTCTCTGGTAAAGGAACGGTATGAAGCTGTGTTAATGTAGATACTGTCTAGTGACATCGGTGTGACTAACTCACTGTCTGTAATACTGTATACTCCGGGAGGTCTCTGGTAAAGGAACGGTATGAAGCTGTGTTAATGTAGATACTGCCTAGTGACAACAGTAGGATCGGTAATGTGACTGACTCACTGTCTGTCTGAAACCATCTGGTGCTGCCACCTCTCTGTTCTCCTCCAACTCTACCCCACTCACAGTTACATCCCAGCCAGGTAGCCAATGACAGGCTCTTTCTCTACGTGTTCCAACCAATCACAGCCTCCCCCTGCTCTTTTTACACATGGCACAGCTATGAGAGAGCCTCAGCCCCGCCTCCTCCTCATCATTAAATATTCAACCACTGCAGTCCCTGCCTCACTCTCTCAGTCTCTCCGTCTCAGCCTCTGTCTCTACCAGGGCACATAGAGAATACGTACAGCGCTGCATGGGATGGCTGAGGATGACAACAATACAGTAATCTACCTCCTCTCTACCTGTCTGTAGAACCAGTAATCTACCTACCCCCTCCTCTGTACCGGTCTGTAGAACCAGTAATCTACCTATCCCTCTCCTCTGTACCTGTCTGTAGAACCAGTAATCTACCTATCCCCTCCTCTCTACCTGTCTGTAGAACCAGTAATCTACCTATCCCCTCCTCTGTCCCTGTCTGTAGAACCAGTAATCTACCTATCCCCTCCTCTGTACCTGTCTGTAGAACCAGTAATCTACCTATCCCCCTCCTCTGTACCTGTCTGTAGAACCAGTAATCTACCTATCCCCTCCTCTGTACCTGTCTGTAGAACCAGTAATCTACCTATCCCCTCCTCTGTACCTGTCTGTAGAACCAGTAATCCACCTATCCCCTCCTCTGTACCTGTCTGTAGAACCAGTAATCTACCTATCCCCTCCTCTCTACCTGTCTGTAGAACCAGTAATCTACCTATCCCCTCCTCTGTACCTGTCTGTAGAACCAGTAATCCACCTATCCCCTCCTCTGTCCCTGTCTGTAGAACCAGTAATCTACCTATCCCCCTCCTCTCTACCTGTCTGTAGAACCAGTAATCTACCTATCCCCTCCTCTGTACCTGTCTGTAGAACCAGTAATCTACCTATCCCTCTCCTCTGTACCTGTCTGTAGAACCAGTAATCTACCTATCCCCTCCTCTGTACCTGTCTGTAGAACCAGTAATCTACCTATCCCTCTCCTCTGTACCTGTCTGTAGAACCAGTAATCTACCTACCCCCTCCTCTGTACCGGTCTGTAGAACCAGTAATCTACCTATCCCCTCCTCTGTACCTGTCTGTAGAACCAGTAATCTACCTATCCCCTCCTCTGTACCTGTCTGTAGAACCAGTAATCTACCTATCCCCTCCTCTCTACCTGTCTGTAGAACCAGTAATCTACCTATCCCCTCCTCTGTACCCGTCTGGAGAACCAGTAATCTACCTATCCCCTCCTCTCTACCTGTCTGTAGAACCAGTAATCTACCTATCCCCTCCTCTGTCCCTGTCTGTAGAACCAGTAATCTACCTATCCCCTCCTCTGTACCTGTCTGTAGAACCAGTAATCTACCTACCCCCTCCTCTGTACCTGTCTGTAGAACCAGTAATCTACCTATCCCCTCCTCTGTACCTGTCTGTAGAACCAGTAATCTACCTATCCCCCTCCTCTCTACCTGTCTGTAGCTTGTTGCTCCATAAACTGCAGTCTTGACCTTCATACTCTTCCTCCTCCTCGTCTCTACCGTCAGATATGAGTCTGGACACTCACCTAGTTCCTCCTCCTCGTCTCTACCGTCAGATATGAGTCTGGACACTCACCTAGTTCCTCCTCCTCGTCTCTACCGTCAGATATGAGTATGGACACTCACCTAGTTCCTCCTCCTCGTCTCTACCGTCAGATATGAGTATTTAACACTCACCTAGTTCCTCCTCCTCGTCTTTACTGTCAGATATGAGTCTGGACACTCACCTAGTTTCTCCTCGTCTCTACCGTCAGATATGAGTCTGGACACTCAGCTAGTTCCTCCTCCTCGTCTCTACCGTCAGATATGAGTCTGAACACTCACCTAGTACCTCCTCCTCGTCTCTACCGTCAGATATGAGTCTGGACACTCACCTAGTTCCTCCTCCTCGTCTCTACCGTCAGATATGAGTCTGGACACTCACCTAGTTCCTCCTCCTCGTCTCTACCGTCAGATATGAGTATTTAACACTCACCTAGTTCCTCCTCCTCGTCTTTACTGTCAGATATGAGTCTGGACACTCACCTAGTTCCTCCTCGTCTCTACCGTCAGATATGAGTCTGGACACTCACCTAGTTCCTCCTCGTCTCTACCGTCAGATATGAGTATTTAACACTCACCTAGTTCCTCCTCCTCGTCTTTACTGTCAGATATGAGTCTGAACACTCACCTAGTACCTCCTCCTCGTCTCTACCGTCAGATATGAGTCTGGACACTCACCTAGTTCCTCCTCCTCGTCTCTACCGTCAGATATGAGTCTGGACACTCACCTAGTTCCTCCTCCTCGTCTCTACCGTCAGATATGAGTCTGAACACTCACCTAGTACCTCCTCCTCGTCTCTACCGTCAGATATGAGTCTGGACACTCACCTAGTTCCTCCTCCTCATCTCTACCGTCAGATATGAGTCTGGACACTCACCTACTTCCTCCTCCTCGTCTCTACCGTCAGATATGAGTCTGGACACTCCTAGCTCTCTCTCTGGCTCTCTCTCTGTCTCTCTCTCTCTCTCTCTCTCTCTCCCTGTTTGCACTGATCTGCACACAAGCATTTCCCCATCAGGAGCATCTCCGTCCCTCCCCTTCATCCTCCTCTCCCTCCTCCTCTCCCTCCTCCTCTCTCCCCTCCCTCCATCCCTTCCTTCCTTCATTCCTTCCTTCCTTCCTCAATGAGCATCTTTGTTATCTCCTCCCCTCCTCCTCTCCTCCCCTCCCCTCCCCTCTCCTCTCCTCTCCTCTCCTCTCCTCTCCTCCCCGCCCCTCTCCTCTCCTTCCCTTCCCTCTCCTCCCCTTCACTCAGGCACTTCCAGCTAGTGGTGTAACACTGCCTCCCAGTCTCAGCTGCCTCTCTCTCTCTCTCCTTCCTACTCGATCTCTCTCTGCCCTACCTACTTCCCTTCCTCTCATTCCATTGCCTGTCCTGTCTGAGGGATGCTGCGTTGGGAGAAGGGAATGTGATGGGTAGTGGTTCAGGTAGGGCCAGGAGCCACATGAAGACATCAGCAGGCGAGAGGAGAGAGAGAGCTGGTTCTGTTTCTCTAGAGACTGATCTGGCCGCCTGTCTGCTGCCAGACTCCATCTTCCTCCTGGATACTACAACACTGGATCACACCACTCAGAGAGGAGCAGCTTGGTCTGTTTTATTTCCCCTGCTACCTAGCTAGCTAGCGTTACTACCTCTGCTGCTGTCCTGAGAGAGTCATCATCACACCATCACCACCCAGCCCTCCTCCCTGATACGACAGGAGCTGCTTCCAGACCTGGTAGGATACTATACTACAGAGAGGAGCTGCTTCCAGACCTGGTAGGATACTATACTACAGAGAGGAGCTGCTTCCAGACCTGGTAGGTCCCTCCTGCTATCCTGCTCTATAAGGATATCAGCCAGCTCCATCACAGCTCCTCAGCACCATGGCTCAGGCTGCATCTCAGATCAAGAAGAGAGCGATTGTGGACACCTCCGTTGAGGACGAGAAGCTTAAGAAGAGGAAGATCAGACAAGCCCAACGGCAGCTGAAGAAAAAGGTACAGGAGAAGGAGAGGACAGAGAGAGGAAGAGGAGGAGAGGAGGAGAGGACAGAGAGAGGAAGAGGAGGAGAGGAGGAGGAGGAGGGACTGAGTTAAGCTCAGAGTCTCCCGGTGCTCTCATTCCTTTGTCCTGGTTCCTTTCCTCCACGGAGCTCGGCAGCATGCTTCACACTGTGTGGGTGGGCTCTTAGTGGGGAGCGGGGCAGGCACGGGGGAGAAGCACGGGGGAGGAGAGGCATGGGAGGAGGAGAGACACAGGGGAGGAGGAGAGACACGGGACAGTAGGACAGAGTTAGCAGGTGTAGAGAGACATGGGACGGTAGAGGGGACTGTGCTCTCTCAGTCTCTCTCAGACTCTCTCAGCCTCTTTCAGCCTCTTTCATTCTCTCTCAGCCTCTCTCTCCCAGCCTCTCAGCCTCTCTCTCTCAGCCTCTCTCTCTCAGCCTCTCTCTATCAGCCTCTCATCCTCTCAGCCTCTCAGTCTCTCTCAGCCTCTCTCAGCCTCTTTCAGCCTCTTTCATTCTCTCTCAGCCTCTCTCTCCCAGCCTCTCAGCCTCTCTCAGCCTCTCTCTCAGCCTCTCTCTCAGCTACTCTCAGCCTTTCTCAGCCTCTCAGTGTCTCTCAGGCTCTCTCAGGCTCTCTCAGCCTCTTTCAGCCTCTTTCATTCTCTCTCAGCCTCTCAGGCTCTCTCAGCCTCTCTCTCTCTCAGCCTCTCCCAGCCTCTCAGCCTCTCTCCCTCAGCCTCTCAGTCTCTCTCAGCCTCTCTCTCTCTCAGTCTCTCCCAGCCTCTCAGCCTCTCTTTCTCAGCATCTCAGTCTCTCTCAGCCTCTCTCTTTCAGCCTCTCAGTCTCTCTCAGCCTCTCTCTCTCAGCCTTTCTCTCTCAGCCTCTCCCAGCCTCTCAGCCTCTCTCTCTCAGCCTCTCTCTCTCAGCCTCTCCCAGTCTCTCTCAGTCTCTTTCATTCTCTCTCAGTCTCTCAGTGTCTCTCAGTCTCTCTCTCTCAGCCTCTCTCTCTCAGCCTCTCTTTGTCAGTCTCTCAGTGTCTCTCAGCCTCTCTCTCTCAGCCTCTCAGCCTCTCTCTGTTGCTCCGTGTGGTATGGTGCTGCTTGTTTCCGTGGTATCAGCCTGAGGAATCCTCTCCTGTTTATCAAAAGGTTTAGCGTGGTGGTGTGCTGTGTTGTAGTGTGGTGGATGGACTGCAGCGATGCTTGTTAGTAATATAGACGTAGCTCTCTGCCAGTAATACAGTATCACAGGCACGCCTGCAGCCTCCAGGCTAATGAACAGGAGAGAGAGTTGAACAGGGCTGGTGGGTACGGCACGAGACATAGTGTGGTCTTCTAACTCCATGGTGTTCCACGTCTGTGATCTTCTATCTCCATGGTGTTCCACGTCTGTGATCTTCTAACTCCATGGTGTTCCACGTCTGTGATCTTCTAACTCCATGGTGTTATACGTCTGTGATCTTCTAACTCCATGGTGTTCCACGTCTGTGATTTTCTAACTCCATGGTGTTCCACGTCTGTGATCTTCTAACTCCATGGTGTTCCCGTCTGTGGTCTTCTATCTCCATGGTGTTCCACGTCTGTGATCTTCTAACTCCATGGTGTTCCACGTCTGTGATCTTCTAACTCCATGGTGTTCCACGTCTGTGATCTTCTAACTCCATGGTGTTCCACGTCTGTGATTTTCTAACTCCATGGTGTTCCACGTCTGTGGTCTTCTAACTCCATGGTGTTCCACGTCTGTGATCTTCTAACTCCATGGTGTTCCACGTCTGTGGTCTTCTAACTCCATGGTGTTCCACGTCTGTGATTTTCTAACTCCATGGTGTTCCACGTCTGTGATCTTCTAACTCCATGGTGTTCCACGTCTGTGGTCTTCTAACTCCATGGTGTTCCACGTCTGTGGTCTTCTAACTCCATGGTGTTCCACGTCTGTGATCTTCTAACTCCATGGTGTTCCACGTCTGTGATCTTCTATCTCCATGGTGTTCCACGTCTGTGATCTTCTATCTCCATGGTGTTCCACGTCTGTGGTCTTCTAACTCCATGGTGTTCCACGTCTGTGATCTTCTAACTCCATGGTGTTCCACGTCTGTGATCTTCTAACTCCATGGTGTTCCACGTCTGTGATCTTCTAACTCCATGGTGTTCCACGTCTGTGATCTTCTAACTCCATGGTGTTCCACGTCTGTGATCTTCTAACTCCATGGTGTTCCACGTCTGTGATCTTCTAACTCCATGGTGTTCCACGTCTGTGATCTTCTTCATGTTCACATTGTTATTTCCTCTTTGTCATATAGCTAGTGTGTGGTGTAAACAGACTCTTTGTCATATAGCCTCCCTCCCTCCCTCCCTCCCTCCCTCCCTCCCTCCCTCCCTCCCTCCCTCCTGTTCTCTTCCCCCCCTCCCTCCCTCCCTCCCTCCCTCCCTCCCTCCCTCCCTCCCTCCCTCCCTCCCTCCCTCCCTCCCTCCCTCCCTCCTGTTCTCTTCCCCCCTCCCTCCCTCCCTCACTCCCTCCCTCCCTCCCTCCTCTTAACCCTGTTTATTCCACCACTGTTACCTTCCCTTTCATCTGACAGCCAAAACCATAATGATGTACACCAGAACCCTGACCAATGGAGATTGGTCATGGTCTGGTCATGGTCCAATAGGATTCCTAGTCGGATTCTGTTAAAACAGCTGGTATGAGCTTTCCCGCACATATCTAATCTATATGCATGTGGAGGGTGGGGGGTTAGGAAGGGGTGTTGATCGACCCTCATCAGTCCAGGCCTCACTACCATCAGTAATGGGTATCTACCATCAGTAATGGGTCTCTACCATCAGTAATGGGTCTCTACCATCAGTAATGGGTCTCTACCATCAGTAATGGGTCTCTACCATCAGTAACGGGCCTCTACCATCAGTAATGGGTCTCTACCATCAGTAATGGGTCTCTACCATCAGTAATGGGTCTCTACCATCAGTAATGGATCTCTACCATCAGTAATGGGTCTCTACCATCAGTAATGGGTCTCTACCATCAGTAATGAGTCTCTACCATCAGTAATGGGCCTCTACCATCAGTAATGGATCTCTACCATCAGTAATGGGTCTCTACCATCAGTAATGGGTCTCTACCATCAGTAATGGGTCTCTACCATCAGTAATGAGTCTCTACCATCAGTAATGGGTCTCTACCATCAGTAATGGGTCTCTACCATCAGTAATGAGTCTCTACCATCAGTAATGGGTCTCTACCATCAGTAATGGGCCTCTACCATCAGTAATGGGTCTCTACCATCAGTAATGGGTCTCTACCATCAGTAATGGGTCTCTACCATCAGTAATGGATCTCTACCATCAGTAATGGGTCTCTACCATCAGTAATGGGTCTCTACCATCAGTAATGAGTCTCTACCATCAGTAATGGGCCTCTACCATCAGTAATGGATCTCTACCATCAGTAATGGGTCTCTACCATCAGTAATGGGTCTCTACCATCAGTAATGGGTCTCTACCATCAGTAATGAGTCTCTACCATCAGTAATGGGTCTCTACCATCAGTAATGGGTCTCTACCATCAGTAATGGATCTCTACCATCAGTAATGAGTCTCTACCATCAGTAATGAGTCTCTACCATCAGTAATGGATCTCTACCATCAGTAATGGATCTCTACCATCAGTAATGGGTCTCTACCATCAGTAATGAGTCTCTACCATCAGTAATGGGTCTCTACCATCAGTAATGGGTCTCTACCATCAGTAATGAGTCTCTACCATCAGTAATGGGTCTCTACCATCAGTAATGGACCTCTACCATCAGTAATGGGTCTCTACCATCAGTAATGGGTCTCTACCATCAGTAATGGGTCTCTACCATCAGTAATGGATCTCTACCATCAGTAATGGGTCTCTACCATCAGTAATGGGTCTCTACCATCAGTAATGAGTCTCTACCATCAGTAATGGGCCTCTACCATCAGTAATGGATCTCTACCATCAGTAATGGGTCTCTACCATCAGTAATGGGTCTCTACCATCAGTAATGGGTCTCTACCATCAGTAATGAGTCTCTACCATCAGTAATGGGTCTCTACCATCAGTAATGGGTCTCTACCATCAGTAATGAGTCTCTACCATCAGTAATGGGTCTCTACCATCAGTAATGAGTCTCTACTATCAGTAATGGGTCTCTACCATCAGTAATGGGTCTCTACCATCAGTAATGGATCTCTACCATCAGTAATGGATCTCTACCATCAGTAATGGGTCTCTACCATCAGTATTGGGTCTCTACCATCAGTAATGGGTCTCTACCATCAGTAATGAATCTCTACCATCAGTAATGGATCTCTACCATCAGTAATGAGTCTCTACCATCAGTAATGGGTCTCTACCATCAGTAATGGGTCTCTACCATCAGTAATGGATCTCTACCATCAGTACTGGATCTCTACCATCAGTAATGGGTCTCTACCATCAGTAATGAGTCTCTACCATCAGTAATGGGTCTCTACCATCAGTAATGAGTCTCTACTATCAGTAATGGGTCTCTACCATCAGTAATGGGTCTCTACCATCAGTAATGGATCTCTACCATCAGTAATGGATCTCTACCATCAGTAATGGGTCTCTACCATCAGTAATGGGTCTCTACTATCAGTAATGAATCTCTACCATCAGCAATGAGTCTCTACTATCAGTAATGGGTCTCTACCATCAGTAATGGGTCACTAGAAATCAAATCAAATCAACTGTATTTATAAAGCCCTTCTTACATCAGCTGATGTTTCAAAGTGCTGTACAGAAACCCAGCCTAAAACCCCAAACAGCAAGCAATGCAGGTGTAGAAGCACGGTGGCTAGGAAAAACTCCCTAGAAAGGCCAAAACCTAGGAAGAAACCTAGAGAGGAACCAGGCTATGAGGGGTGGCCAGTCCTCTTCTGGCTGTGCCGGGTGGAGATTATAACAGAACATGGCCAAGATGTTCAAATGTTCATAAATGACCAGCAGGGTCAAATAATAATAATCACAGTGGTTATCGAGGGTGTAGCAAGTCAGCACCTCAGGAGTAAATGTCAGTTGGCTTTTCATAGCCGATCATTAAGAGTATCTCTACCTCTCCTGCTGTCTCTAGAGAGTTGAAAACAGCAGGTCTGGGACAGGTAGCACGTCCGGTGAACAGGTCAGGTTCCATAGCCGATCATTAAGAGTATCTCTACCTCTCCTGCTGTCTCTAGAGAGTTGGAAACAGCAGGTCTGGGACAGGTAGCACGTCCGGTGAACAGGTCAGGTTCCATAGCCGATCATTAAGACTATCTCTACCTCTCCTGCTGTCTCTAGAGAGTTGAAAACAGCAGGTCTGGGACAGGTAGTACGTCCGGTGAACAGGTCAGGTTCCATAGCCGATCATTAAGAGTATCTCTACCGCTCCTGCTGTCTCTAGAGAGTTGGAAACAGCAGGTCTGGGACAGGTAGCACGTCCAGGTAGCACCATGCTAGCAGGAAGCAGTGTAGCTGGCTTGGCTGAGGGATGCTGAGTGAGGGAGAGAATGAAGGAGATGGAGCCTCCAGTGTCAGAGTAGCCTCAGCAGGGTCGTCAACAACCCGATGTTCTGGTTTTCAGGGGAAATGAAAGAGAGAGCCTGTGACGTGACTTCTGCTTTTGGACGTTACCAAGGTGACACTCCATCTTCACTCGTCCTCCACATTTACTCCCCAGCAGTGTTGTCTCCTCATTTACTCCCCAGCAGTGTTGTCTCCTCATTTACTCCCCAGCAGTGTTGTTTCCTCATTTACTCCCCAGCAGTGTTGTTTCCTCATTTACTCCCCAGCAGTGTTGTCTCCTCATTTACTCCCCAGCAGTGTTGTCTCCTCATTTACTCCCCAGCAGTGTTGTCTCCTCATTTACTCCCCAGCAGTGTTGTCTCCTCATTTACTCCCCAGCAGTGTTGTTTCCTCATTTACTCCCCAGTAGTGTTGTCTCCTCATTTACTCCCCAGCAGTGTTGTCTCCTCATTTACTCCCCAGCAGTGTTGTTTCTTCTCATCCAGACCAGAATGTGCTGTCGTTTAAGGTGTTTACACCTGCTACGTTAGGTTAGTGTCGGACTGGTCAAGGACAAATGCTTGTGACTGTGGTGCTAACCGACTGTATTGGTTTAGATATGAGTGATCTGTATGTAGAAGTGCAGTATGGGAAACCTTACCTAGAGCAACCCTGTATGTAGAAGTGCAGTATGGGAAACCTTACCTAGAGCAACCCTGTATGTAGAAGTGCAGTATGGGAAACCTTACCTAGAGCAACCCTGTATGTAGAAGTGCAGTATGGGACACCTTACTTAGAGCAACCCTGTATGTAGAAGTGCAGTATGGGAAACCTTACCTAGAGCAACCCTGTATGTAGAAGTGCAGTATGGGAAACCTTACCTAGAGCAACCCTGTATGTAGAAGTGCAGTATGGGAAACCTTACCTAGAGCAACCCTGTATGTAGAAGTGCAGTATGGGAAACCTTACCTAGAGCAACCCTGTATGTAGAAGTGCAGTATGGGAAACCTTACCTAGAGCAACCCTGTATGTAGAAGTGCAGTATGGGAAACCTTACCTAGAGCAACCCTGTATGTAGAAGTGCAGTATGGGAAACCTTACCTAGAGCAACCCTGTATGTAGAAGTGCAGTATGGGAAACCTTACCTAGAGCAACCCTGTATGTAGAAGTGCAGTATGGGAAACCTTACCTAGAGCAACCCTGTATGTAGAAGTGCAGTATGGGAAACCTTACCTAGAGCAACCCTGTATGTAGAAGTGCAGTATGGGAAACCTTACCTAGAGCAACCCTGTATGTAGAAGTGCAGTATGGGAAACCTTACCTAGAGCAACCCTGTATGTAGAAGTGCAGTATGGGAAACCTTACCTAGAGCAACCCTGTATGTAGAAGTGCAGTATGGGAAACCTTACCTAGAACAACCCTGTATGTAGAAGTGCAGTATGGGAAACCTTACCTAGAACAACCCTGTATGTAGAAGTGCAGTATGGGAAACCTTACATAGAACAACCCTGTATGTAGAAGTGCAGTATGGGAAACCTTACCTAGAGCAACCCTGTATGTAGAAATACAGTATGGGAAACCTTAGAACAACCCTGTATGTAGAAGTGCAGTATGGGAAACCTTACCTAGAACAACCCTGTGAGACAAAGGGACAGCCCTGCCTTGGTTATCTCTGTGCTGCCCAACGAGCCAAGCAGCCCTGTCTTGGTTATCTCTCATCCCCAACGAGCCAAGCAGCCCTGCCTTGGTTATCTCTCATCCCCAACGAGCCAAGCAGCTCTGCCTTGGCTAGCGGAAAGGGCATCCCGTGATCATTGGGTTGCCACAGCTGCCCACGCTGCAGAGCTGTCTGACCAAATCACTGTTGTAGTAGTCCTTCAAAGTAGATAAGACAAACTTTCAAGACTTCTACTATTATCAATGGAGTAGAGCTTCCTCACAAACTCTACCCCTCTCCGTCTCGTTTCCTCGCTGCGTTGCTACATTCCTCTCTCATGCCTTCTGTGTGTGGTGCTGGGAAGAATACGTGCAAGGGTTTCTGGCCATTGTAGTTAATTACCACTTTTCTGCGCTGAACTAGGTTGAATATTTGCCTTTTGAAAACTACAACTCCCTACAGCGTCCCACAGTTTGTTCTTGATTTGATGTCTCTTGTGCTTGATAGGATTTGTCTCTCTATGTCTCTCTCTCTCTCTCTCTCGTTCTCTCTCTCTCTCTCTCTCTAGTTCTCTCTCTCTCTCTAGTTCTCTCTCTCTAGTTCTCTCTCTCTCTCTCTCTCTCTCTCTCTCTCTCTCTCTCTCTCTCTCTCTCTCTCTCTCTTCTCTCTCTCTCTCTCTCTCTCTCTCTCTCTCTCTCTCTCTCTCTCTCTCTCTCTCTCTCTCTCTCTCTCTCTCTCTCTCTCTCTCTCTCTCTCTCTCTCTCTCTCTCTCTCTCTCTATCAATATCAATTTCAATTGAAGGGGCTTTATTGTCATGGGAAACATGTGTTAACATTGCCAAAGCAAGTGAAGTAGATAATCAACAAAAGTGAAATAAACAATAAAAATTAACAGTAAACATTACACTCACAGAAGTTCCAAAATAAGAAAGACATTTCAAATGTCATATTATGTGCAAATAGTTCACTGGTTGACCTTTTCTTGTGGCAACAGGTCACACATCTTGCTGCTGTGATGGCACACTGTGGTATTTCACTCAATAGATATGGGAGTTTATCAAAATTGGGTTTGTTTTCTAATTCTTTGTGGGTCTGTGTAATCTGAGGGAAATATGTCTCTCTAATATGGTCATACATTTGGCAGGAGGTGAGGAAGTGCAGCTCAGTTTCCACCTCATTTTGTGGACAGTGGGCACATAGCCTGTCTTCTCTTGAGAGCCATGTCTGCATTAGGTGGCCTTTCTCAATAGCAAGGCTATGCTCACTGAGTCTGTACATAGTCAAAGCTTTCCTTCAGTTTGGGTCAGTCACAGTGGTCAGGTATTCTGCCACTGTGTACTCTCTGTTTAGGGACAAATAGCATTCTAGTTTGCTCAGTTTTTTTGTTAATTCTTTCCAATGCGTCAAGTAATTATCTTCTTGTTTTCTCATGATTTGGTCTAATTGTGTTGCTGTCCTGGGGCTCTGTGCGGTGTGTTTGTGTTTGTGAACAGAGCCCCAGGACCAGCTTGCTTAGGGGACTCTTCTCCAGGTTCATCTCTCTGTAGGTGATGGCTTTGTTATGGAAGGTTTGGGAATCGCCTCCTTTTAGGTGGTTGTAGAATTTAATGGCTCTTTTCTGGATTTTGATAATTAGTGGGTATCGGCCTAATTCTGCTCTGCATTATTTGGTGTTTTACGTTGTACACGGAGGATATTTTTGCAGAATTCTGCATGCAGAGTCTCAATTTGGTGTTTGTCCCATTTAGTGAATTCTTGGTTGGTGAGCGGACCCCAGACCTCACAACCATAAAGGGCAATGGGTTCTATAACTGATTCAAGTATTTTTAGCCAGATCCTAATTGGCATGTTGAATTTGATGTTCCTTTTGATGGCATAGAACACCCTTCTTGCCTTGTCTCTCAGCTCGTTCACAGCTTTGTGGAAGTTACCTGTGGCTCTGATGTTTAGGCCAAGGTATGTATAGGTTTTTTGTGTGCTCTAGGGCAACAGTGTCTAGATGGAATTTGTATTTGTGGTCTTCTCTCTCTCTGTCTCTCTCTCTCTCTTTCTCTTTCTCTCTCTCTCTCGTTCTCTCTCTCTCTCTCTCTCTCTCTCTCTCTCTCTCTCTCTCTCTCTCTCTCTCTCTCTCTCTCTCTCTCTCTCTCTCTCTCTCTCTCTCTCTCTCTCTCTCTCGTTCTCTCTCTCTGTCTCTCTCTCTTTCTCTCTCTCTCTCTCTGTCTCTCTCTCTTTCTCTCTTGGTCCAAAGCAGATCTTCGGTCCCTTCAGAATGTACAGTTCCTCTTCATTTCTGATCTATATATATATATCTCTATACTACAGTCATGTCATCTCTCTACTGAGATATAATACTGTATCAGCCCATCTGATTAACTAGTTAACTAGTCCCTTCATCTCTCTACTGAGATACAGTACTGTATCAGCCCATCTGATTAACTAGTTAACTAGTCCCTTCATCTCTCTACTGAGATACAATACTGTATCAGCCCATCTGATTAACTAGTTAACTAGTCCCTTCATCTCTCTACTGAGATACAATACTGTATCAGCCCATCTGATTAACTAGTTAACTAGTCCCTTCATCTCTCTACTGAGATACAATACTGTATCAGCCCATCTGATTAACTAGTTAACTAGTCCCTTCATCTCTCTACTGAGATACAGTACTGTATCAGCCCATCTGATTAACTAGTTAACTAGTCCCTTCATCTCTCTACTGAGATACAGTACTGTATCAGCCCATCTGATTAACTAGTTAACTAGTCCCTTCATCTCTCTACTGAGATACAGTACTGTATCAGCCCATCTGGTTAACTAGTTAACTAGTCCCTTCATCTCTCTACTGAGATACAGTACTGTATCAGCCCATCTGATTAACTAGTTAACTAGTCCCTTTATCTCTCTACTGAGATACAGTACTGTATCAGCCCATCTGATTAACTAGTTAACTAGTCCCTTCATCTCTCTACTGAGATACAGTACTGTATCAGCCCATCTGATTAACTAGTTAACTAGTCCCTTCATCTCTCTACTGAGATACAGTACTGTATCAGCCCATCTGGTTAACTAGTTAACTAGTCCCTTCATCTCTCTACTGAGATACAGTACTGTATCAGCCCATCTGATTAACTAGTTAACTAGTCCCTTTATCTCTCTACTGAGATACAGTACTGTATCAGCCCATCTGATTAACTAGTTAACTAGTCCCTTCATCTCTCTACTGAGATACAGTACTGTATCAGCCCATCTGGTTAACTAGTTAACTAGTCCCTCCGTTAAGCATCCCCTTCTTTGTTCAAGCTGAGCTGGCATGAATTATAGAACCCATCAGAGGAGATGAGACGAGGACAGAGGGAAGGAGAGGAGAAGAGAGAGGAGAGGAGCAAGGACAGAAGAGAGAAGGAGGATAAATGAGAGGAGGAAAGGAAAGAAGAGGAGAGGAAAGGAAATGAGCAGAGAGGAGGGGAGGAGGGGCGGAAGGAGAGAGTAGGGGAGGAAGGAGAGAGAGGAGGGAGAGGAAAGGAGTGAAGAGGAGGGGAGGAAGGAGAGATGAGGGCGAGGAGAGGAAAGGAGTGGAGTGGAGGGGAGAAAGGAGAGGAGAGATGAGGGCGAGGAGAGGAAAGGAGTGGAGGGGAGGAAGGAGAGATGAGGGTGAGGAGAGGAAAGGAGTGGAGGGGAGGAAGGAGAGGAGAGATGAGGGCGAGGGCGAGGAGAGGAAAGGAGTGGAGGGGAGGAAGGAGAGATGAGGGCGAGGAGAGAAAAGGAGTTGACGGGAGGGGAGGAGAGAGGAGGAGAGGAAGAGGAGCAGCCCCAACCTCACTGCTCCAGCACAACGCTCCACCATGCAGTGGAAACGAGGCTCTGTGATTGGTGCAGGGCCTGGCGGGGGGTAGAGAAGTATTCCACGCCCACGCACAGTAACACAGGGAGGGAGAGAGAGAAGAGGAAAGAGGGGGACAGAAGAGAGAAATGAGCTAGAGAGAGAGAGAGAGAGAGAGAGAGAGAGAGAGAGAGAGAGAGAGAGAGAGAGAGAGAGAGAGAGAGAGAGAGAGAGAGAGAGAGAGAGAGAGAGAGAGAGAGAGAGAGAGAGAGAGAGAGAGAGAGAGAGAGAGAGAGAGAGAGAGAGAGAGAGAGAGGAGTGTGTGGTTAACAAGGTGCTGGTATTTTGGGGGAAACTGAATGTGAAGTCATTTATCCTGCTGCAGGGCTTGTCTCTTTACTGCATCAACACAGAGAGAATAGAACTAACTAGGACAGCTTCAGCATTTACATAGAGGGGCTCATTATGATTACACTGTATCACTATCAAACACACTGAGGGTTCTGGATCCTTCTTAATGGGTTGATAACACACTGTGTCACATGTTCTGAGGGTTCTGGATCCTTCTTAATGGGTTGATAACACACTGTGTCACTATCAAACACACTGAGGGTTCTGGATCCTTCTTAATGGGTAGATAACACACTGTGTCACATGTTCAGAGGGTTCTGGATCCTTCTTAATGGGTTGATAACACACTGTGTCACATGTTCAGAGGGTTCTGGATCCTTCTTAATGGGTTGATAACACACTGAGGGTTCTGGATCCTTCTTAATGGGTTGATAACACACTGTGTCACATGTTCCGAGGGTTCTGGATCCTTCTTAATGGGTTGATAACACACTGTGTCACATGTTCAGAGGGTTCTGGATCCTTCTTAATGGGTTGATAACACACTGTGTCACATGTTTCGAGAGTTCTGGATCCTTCTTAATGGGTTGATAACACACTGTGTCACATGTTCCGAGGGTTCTGGATCCTTCTTAATGGGTTGATAACACACTGTGTCACATGTTTCGAGGGTTCTGGATCCTTCTTAATGGGTTGATAACACACTGTGTCACATGTTTCGAGAGTTCTGGATCCTTCTTAATGGGTTGATAACACACTGTGTCACATGTTCCGAGGGTTCTGGATCCTTCTTAATGGGTTGATAACACACTGAGGGTTCTGAAATCCTTCTTAATGGGTTGATAACACACTGTGTCACATGTTCCGAGGGTTCTGGATCCTTCTTAATGGGTAGATAACACACTGAGGGTTCTGAAATCCTTCTTAATGGGTTGATAACACACTGTGTCACATGTTCCGAGGGTTCTGGATCCTTCTTAATGGGTTGATAACACACTGTGTCACATGTTTCGAGAGTTCTGGATCCTTCTTAATGGGTTGATAACACACTGTGTCACATGTTTCGAGAGTTCTGGATCCTTCTTAATGGGTTGATAACACACTGTGTCACATGTTCCGAGGGTTCTGGATCCTTCTTAATGGGTAGATAACACACTGTGTCACATGTTTCGAGGGTTCTGGATCCTTCTTAATGGGTTGATAACACACTGTGTCACATGTTTCGAGAGTTCTGGATCCTTCTTAATGGGTTGATAACACACTGTGTCACATGTTTCGAGAGTTCTGGATCCTTCTTAATGGGTTGATAACACACTGTGTCACATGTTCCGAGGGTTCTGGATCCTTCTTAATGGGTAGATAACACACTGTGTCACATGTTTCGAGAGTTCTGGATCCTTCTTAATGGGTTGATAACACACTGTATCACTATCAAACACACTGAGGGTTCTGAAATCCTTCTTAATGGGTTGATAACACACTGTGTCACATGTTCCGAGGGTTCTGGATCCTTCTTGGGCAGTGCTGCATCATGAATACAGTCACAGGTAAATGCCGTTGTTCAGCCTGTCGCAATAGCGGAGGTAAAGGACGCCGTTGTTCAGCCTGTCGCGATAGCGGAGGTAAAGGATGCCGTTGTTCAGCCTGTCGCGATAGCGGAGGTAAAGGATGCCGTTGTTCAGCCTGTCGCGATAGCGGAGGTAAAGGATGCCGTTGTTCAGCCTGTCGCGATAGCGGAGGTAAAGGATGCCGTCGTTCAGCCTGTCGCGATAGCGGAGGTAAAGGATGCCGTTGTTCAGCCTGTCGCGATAGCGGAGGTAAAGGATGCCGTTGTTCAGCCTGTCGTGATAGCGGAGGTAAAGGATGCCGTTGTTCAGCCTGTCGCGATAGCGGAGGTAAAGGATGCCGTTGTTCTGGTTAGAGCCAGTTTGCTCTGTTCTGTGAAGGGAGTAGTACACAGCGTTGTACCAGATCTTCAGTTTCTTGGCAATTTCTCGCATGGAATAGTCTTCATTTCTCAGAACAAGAATAGACTGACGAGTTTCAGAAGAAAGATCTTTGTTTCTGGCCATTTTGAGCCTGTAATCGAACCCACATATGCTGATGCTCCAGATACTCAACTAGTCTAAAGAAGGCCAGTTGTATTGCTTCTTTAATCAGAACAACAGTTTTCAGCTGTGCTAACATAATTGCAAAAGGGTTTTCTAATGATCAATTAGCCTTTTAAAATTATAAACTTGGATTATCTAACACAACGTGCCATTGAAGTAACACAGGAGTGATGGTTGCTGATATTGGGCCTCTGTACGTAGATATTCCATGAAAAATCAGCCGTTTCCAGCTACAATAGTCATTTACAACATGAACAACGTGTACACTGTATTTCTGATCAATTTGATGTTATTTTAATGGACAAAATGTTTCATTTTCTTTAAAAAACAAGGACATTTCTAGGTGACCCCAAACTTTTGAACGGCAGTGTACTTGGAGAGCTCTAATTTGTCTACACCCATTCAGCATCGTTCACACCCTCTTAAGCCTTAGCCCCACCCATCTCTTTAAGGATTCACAGAGTGAGTAGTGTAGTAAACAACCAAAGATTTCAAGACTAAAAGTGTTTCCTTGGGTGTCTGAGCTGTGTGCTGGTCGTTTAAACTGACAGCTTGGTGCTTTCAACATATCAATACCTCTCACAAATACATGTAGTGATGAAGTCAATCTCTCCTCCACTTTTAGCCAGGAGAGGTTGACATGCATATTATTGTTTGCTCTCTGTGTACATCCAAGGGCCAGCCGTGCTGCCCTGTTTTGAGCCAATTGCAATTTTCCTAAGTCCCTCTTTGTGGCACCTGACCACACGACTGAACAGTAGTCCAGGTGAGACAAAACTGGACCCTGTAGGACCTACCATGTTGATAGTGTTGTTAAAAAGGTAGAGTAGCACTTTATTACAGACAGACGTCTGCAGTCATTTCAGTCGCTGTAGTAGCTGACGTTTATAGTGTTGAGTCATCCGCATACATAGACACAATGGCTTTACTCAAAGCCAGTAGCTTGTCATTAGAAAATATTGAAAAAAGTAAGGGGCCTAGACAACTGCCCTGTGGAATTCCTGATTCTACCTGGATTATGTTGGAGAGGCTTCCATTAAAGAACACCCTCTGTGTTCTGTTAGACCGGCAACTCTTTATACACAATATAGCAGGGGGTATAAAGCCATAACACGTACATTTTCTTAGCAGCAGACTATGATCGATAACGTCAGAAGCTGCACTGAAGTTTAACAAAACACCCCCCTCATTCTTTTTAATCATCAATTTCTCTCAGCCAATCATCAGTCATTTGTGTAAGTGATGTGCTTTTTGAATGTCCTTCCCTATAAGCGTGCTGAAAGTCTGTTTTTGAGGAAACTAGGTGTGTGTCGCAAGTCACAACTTCCCAGGAGAGCCATTTAATCAAATTGTTTTTAAACCAAAATGCATTTGTTGGCAGAAATTCCTTCTGGAACATGTGAACTTTAATGCTCCTTAATAACAAACGTGTATACCATCTGTAAATATGAATAAAATTGATCAATTTCGAGCCTTATTGGTTAAGCCACAGAGCTGCATAAGTGTTGCTCTCCACTTTCTGGAGGATTAAGTTTTGAAATGAGTAGAATTATAGTCTGATAGCTAAGGAGATGGCGAAAACACCTTTCTCCGGATTACATCTTCAAACTAAGGGCATTGGTGGTATGGCATTCCTGACAGAGAGGTGTCCATCATGCATGATGATGTATATGGGTAAGATAGTCTAGCGTTAGCTAGCTACATTATCAGATATTACACATTTCAAAATTTGACAGGAAGTGGTTTATTTTCAAGCTGAAGTGTACTGTTAGCTAGCTAGCTAACGTTAGCTGGCTGGCTCACTAGCTAACGTTACGAGTATGACATTATTATTCGTATCCCAGAGCCGTTTGCTTCGCTAGTTAGAGCCTAATGTTAGCTAGCTAACATTGAACCTGGTTGGTTAGCTCCCAGTAGATTGTTGAGCAGATTCATGCAGGATAGTAACCACATGATTTGGCACTATGTTCATTGTTGTTTAACTAGCTAACATTAGCTGGCTGGCTCATTAGCTAACGTTACGTGACGTGTGTGATCTTACACGTTGTTTACCTTGCCAGGTTCATTGTTTACCTAGCTAGCTAACATTGAACCTGGTTGGTTAGCTCCCAGCATATTCATACAGTGTAGTAACGACATGATTTGGCACTAGGTTCATTGTTGTTTAACTATCTATTGTTAGCTGGCTGGCTTGTTAGCTAACGTTACGTGACATTGTTTACCTAGCTAGGTTCATTGTTTACCTAGCTAGATTCATTGTTTACCTAGCTAGGTTCATTGTTTACCTAGCTAGCTAGCTACATGTCCTAAGCTAAAGTGTACAACACCCGTTGAATATGGCCGGTGTCAGTAAATGTCTGACAAAAAGCATAATGAAATTCTTGCCAGCAGAGCTGGTTAGGCTGTTTTCATGTTATCCAGAGGTAAACAAATCATTGGCCAGAGCGTCAAGTGGGCACTCTGAATGTTATATAAACTATCCCCATAGTCTAGTAAAGGCATAAATGTAGCTAATACTAGCTTCCTTCTGGCTTCAAAAGAAAAACAGGCCTTATTCCTAAAATAAAATCCCAACTTCAGCTTCAATTTTTTTTGTAAGTTGTTGAATATGCAATTTAAAAGAGAGGCCGTCATCAATTAAAATTCCAAGATATTTAGGTTACAGTCTCAATCTCATTGCCCTGACAGGTAGTAATATGTTTGTATGTGACACATGTAGAAGTAGATGACAGTGCATCACACAGTGAGACCAAAACAAAGATCTACACACATACAAGAGGCATTTCTCAGTCAATTGACCTGATGTTGTGATGTATTTCTTTAAGCCACTCAATAGGTCTACCCTCATTCTTGGAATTACTTCACCATTTTACCCACAAACTCAATTCAACATGGTTGGCTGAAGTCATTACACACATGTAACTATGCTAAAGTCCCATAGATAATAAACTGATGCTATTTCAATATGGAGCTTAAAGTGATGTGTTTTTTACCATGGCAACAAAGACCTTTGGTTCTAAACATTGCACAATAAACTGCGGGACAATTCATCATTTTGCAGGTACAGTATCTGTCTTTATTTCAAATGTTGGTGATCATAACAGACAGAGGGTTGAGGTAAGAGACAGACAGAGGGTTAAGGTAAGAGACAGACAGTGGGTTAAGGTAAGAGACAGACAGAGGGTTAAGGTAAGAGACAGACAGAGGGTTAAGGTAAGAGACAGACAGAGGGTTAAGGTAAGAGACAGACAGAGGGTTAAGGTAAGAGACAGACAGAGGGTTAAGGTAAGATACAGACAGAGGGTTAAGGTAAGAGACAGAGATAGTTAAATGATGGGTCAGAGTCATATAATCCCCACTGCAGTCAGGGTTATGTTGCTATGGCAACACTGCACATCAGAGTAGATCTGAGATCTTCTGTATCCTGCTCCACCTTCTAATCTCTGAAGACCCAAACACAAACCCTACTTAGAAAAAAAGATCCCCCCCTCCCTTATAAATGGAATATGTGCAGGAAATGTTTGTATGACAATAATTGTTATTGAAAAATCTGATTTTACAATTGTGTTAGAAATGATTGACTTCTATGCCGGGGCTGGTCTGATCTTCATGGTGATGGCTTTCAGGGAGTATGTATAGCCTTTCCATGTTTGCCAGTTGATGCCAATACCATAGGCAGACTCGCCCCATGCATATATCCCATTGGGGTTTGTAAAATGGCAGTTGTTGTACCAAAATCCTCCGTAGTACACCTGGGCACAGTTGGCGGCATGAAGGTCCTGGTCTTTATCCAACGTTGTAAATTTCTGACCATTGTGATAAACCAGAGAATCTCCTGAGGAAAAGAACAGAGGAGATAAATAAGGACTCTAGGTAACCTAATGATAATACTTCCACCAGCTTTAGGTATGTACTAGTGATGCACCGATATGACATTTCTGGCCGATACCGGTATTCCCGATATTTTCCTTGCCCAAAAAAACCCGATACCGATGCAGATAACCGATATAATAAAGGTTTGCGGCCTTTTAAGCATTCTACTACAGTTAAATAGTTAACACACATGGGCGCAGCGGTCTAAGGCACTGCATCTCAGTGCAAGAGGCGTCACTAGTGTCCCTGGTTCGAGTCCAGGCTGTATCACATCTGGCCGTGATTGAGAGTCCCATAGGGCGGCGAACAATTGTCCCATCGTCGTCCGGGTTTGGCCGGGGTTTGGCCGGGGTTTGGCCGGGGTTTGGCCGGGGTAGGCTTTCATTGTAAATAAGAATTTGTTCTTAACTGACTTACCTAGTTAAGTAAAGGTTACACACACACACACCACACTGACCAAAAAGTTATTTTGTTAGCATTTACGTATGTCCCCATTACCAGAAAAACGTAATCACAACCTATTTCTTTCACTTACTTGCTGTGCTGTTTCGTTGTTCATTTGTTCAGTCATTTCATTCTCTACCAGGATTTGTATGGAACGCCGTTTGGGTCTTTGCGTGTAAAAAAATATACTATTTAACACAATTGGACGTGTCAATTAAGCTTGTTGACCAATCAGGACCTGAATATGACTGCACGTCACATAATAATTTAACTCGTTCATACATTTCTTTTACATAGTTATTACACATTGATTACACTATCACTCGTATTTCATATGTCACAATGATTCATCGATACGTATGCTACGATGCTGGTGAAGTTGTCTCGCACACCTACAGTGCTGGTCATTAAAAAATCTAGCTAGCTCATGATGCAAACAATGTTCTTCCCCAAAAACATAGCAAAACAACATAATCTATTTCAATAGCTATAGTTCGCTAGCTAACATCTATTTCAGTAGCTATAGTTCGCTTGTTAACATCTATTTCAGTAGCTATAGTTCGCTTGCTAACATCTATTTCAGTAGCTTTAGTTACCTAGCTAACATCTATTTCAGTAACTTTAGTTTGCTAGCTAACATCTATTTCAGTAGCTATAGTTAGCTAGCTAACATCTGTTTCAGTAGCTTTAGTTACCTAGCTAACTATATAGCTAGGTGTCATCATCTAAAATAACCCTAATTTATAAGACAGTTCTTATTTGATTATTCGTCGGACCCATCTATGTGAAGCTAGCCACAATAAGGATTAACCACAATAGTGGACTTTGCGGTTAGCCTTCAAAATAAAAGTATGTCATCATTCTACTATTTGTATTTATTTGCATCACTGTCAATGACATACTTTTATTTTGAAGGCAAACCGCAAATGCCACTATTGTGCCTAATCCTTATTGTGGCTAGCTTCACAACTCATAACCAAGTCAGGTCGAGCCAGATGAAGCTAGCTGGCTGCTTATAACATTTACATTTAAGTAATTTAGCAGACGCTCTTATCCAGAGCGACTTACAAATTGGTGCATTCACCTTATGATATCCAGTGGAACAACCACTTTACAATAGTGCATCTAACTCTTTTAAGGGGGGGGGTTAGAAGGATTACTTTATCCTATCCTAGGTATTCCTTAAAGAGGTGGGGTTTCAGGTGTCTCCGGAAGGTGGTGATTGACTCCGCTGACCTGGCGTCGTGAGGGAGTTTGTTCCACCATTGGGGTGCCAGAGCAGCGAACAGTTTTGACTGGGCTGAGCGGGAACTGTACTTCCTCAGAGGTAGGGAGGCGAGCAGGCCAGAGGTGGATGAACGCAGTGCCCTTGTTTGGGTGTAGGGCCTGATCAGAGCCTGAAGGTCCGGAGGTGCCGTTCCCCTCACAGCTCCGTAGGCAAGCACCATGGTCTTGTAGCGGATGCGAGCTTCAACTGGAAGCCAGTGGAGAGAGCGGAGGAGCGGGGTGACGTGAGAGAACTTGGGAAGGTTGAACACCAGACGGGCTGCGGCGTTCTGGATGAGTTGTAGGGGTTTAATGGCACAGGCAGGGAGCCCAGCCAACAGCGAGTTGCAGTAATCCAGACGGGAGATGACAAGTGCCTGGATTAGGACCTGCGCCGCTTCCTGTGTGAGGCAGGGTCGTACTCTGCGAATGTTGTAGAGCATGAACCTACAGGAACGGGTCACCGCCTTGATGTTAGTTGAGAACGACATGGTGTTGTCCAGGATCACGCCAAGGTTCTTAGCACTCTGGGAGGAGGACACAATGGAGTTGTCAACCGTGATGGCGAGATCATGGAACGGGCAGTCCTTCCCCGGGAGGAAGAGCAGCTCCGTCTTGCCGAGGTTCAGCTTGAGGTGGTGATCCGTCATCCACACTGATATGTCTGCCAGACATGCAGAGATGCGATTCGCCACCTGGTTATCAGAAGGGGGAAAGGAGAAGATTAATTGTGTGTCGTCTGCATAGCAATGATAGGAGAGACCATGTGAGGATATGACAGAGCCAAGTGACTTGGTGTATAGCGAGAATAGGAGAGGGCCTAGAACAGAGCCCTGGGGGACACCAGTGGTGAGAGCACGTGGTGCGGAGACAGATTCTCGCCACGCCACCTGGTAGGAGCGACCTGTCAGGTAGGACGCGATCCAAGCGTGGGCCGCGCCGGAGATGCCCAACTCGGAGAGGGTGGAGAGGAGGATCTGATGGTTCACAGTATCAAAGGCAGCCGATAGGTCTAGAAGGATGAGAGCAGAGGAGAGAGAGTTAGCTTTAGCAGTGCGGAGCGCCTCCGTGACACAGAGAAGAGCAGTCTCAGTGAAATGACTAGTCTTGAAACCTGACTGATTTGGATCAAGAAGGTCATTCTGAGAGAGATAGCAGGAGAGCTGGCCAAGGACGGCACGTTCAAGAGTTTTGGAGAGAAAAGAAAGAAGAAAGAAGGGATACTGGTCTGTAGTTGTTGACATCGGAGGGATCGAGTGTAGGTTTTTGAAGACGGAAGGGACGTAGCCAGCGGTCAAGGATGAGTTGATGAGCGAGGTGAGGTAAGGGAGAAGGTCTCCGGAAATGGTCTGGAGAAGAGAGGAGGGGATAGGGTCAAGCGGGCAGGTTGTTGGGCGGCCGGCCGTCACAAGACGCGAGATTTCATCTGGAGAGAGAGGGGAGAAAGAGGTCAAAGCACAGGGTAGGGCAGTGTGAGCAGAACCAGCGGTGTCGTTTGACTTAGCAAACGAGGATCGGATGTCGTCGACCTTCTTTCCAAAATGGTTGACGAAGTCATCCGCAGAGAGGGAGGAGGGGGGGGGGGGGATTCAGGAGGGAGGAGAAGGTGGCAAAGAGCTTCCTAGGGTTAGAGGCAGATGCTTGGAATTTAGAGTGGTAGAAAGTGGCTTTAGCAGCAGAGACAGAAGAGGAGAATGTAGAGAGGAGGGAGTGAAAGGATGCCAGGTCCGCAGGGAGGCGAGTTTTCCTCCATTTCCGCTCGGCTGCCCGGAGCCCTGTTCTGTGAGCTCGCAATGAGTCGTCGAGCCACGGAGCAGGATGGGAGGACCGAGCCGGCCTGGAGGATAGGGGACATAGAGAGTCAAAGGATGCAGAAAGGGAGGAGAGGAGGGTTGAGGAGGCAGAATCAGGAGATAGGTTGGAGAAGGTTTGAGCAGAGGGAAGAGATGATAGGATGGAAGAGGAGAGAGTAGCGGGGGAGAGAGAGCGAAGGTTGGGACAGCGCGATACCATCCGAGTAGGGGCAGTGTGGGAAGTGTTGGATGAGAGCGAGAGGGAAAAGGATACAAGGTAGTGGTCGGAGACTTGGAGGGGAGTTGCAATGAGATTAGTGGAAGAACAGCATCTAGTAAAGATGAGGTCAAGCGTATTGCCTGCCTTGTGAGTAGGGGGGGAAGGTGAGAGGGTGAGGTCAAAAGAGGAGAGGAGTGGAAAGAAGGAGGCAGAGAGGAATGAAGGTAGACGTGGGGAGGTTAAAGTCACCCAGAACTGTGAGAGGTGAGCCATCCTCAGGAAAGGAACTTATCAAGGCGTCAAGCTCATTGATGAACTCTCAAGGGAACCTGGAGGGCGATAAATGATAAGGATGTTAAGCTTGAAAGGGCTGGTAACTGTGACAGCATGGAATTCAAAGGAGGCGATAGACAGATGGGTCAGGGGAGAAAGAGAGAATGTCCACTTGGGAGAGATGAGGATCCCAGTGCCACCACCCCGCTGACCAGAAGCTCTCGGGGTGTGCGAGAACACGTGGGCAGACGAGGAGAGAGCAGTAGGAGTAGCAGTGTTATCTGTGGTAATCCGTGTTTCCGTCAGTGCCAAGAAGTCGAGGGACTGGAGGGAAGCATAGGCTGAGATGAACTCTGCCTTGTTGGCCGCAGATCGGCAGTTCCAGAGGCTGCCGGAGACCTGGAACTCCACGTGGGTCGTGCGCGCTGGGACCACCAGGTTAGAGTGGCAGCGGCCACGCGGTGTGAAGCGTTTGTATGGTCTGTGCAGAGAGGAGAGAAGAGGGATAGACAGACACATAGTTGACAGGCTACAGAAGAGGCTACGCTAATGCAAAGGAGATTGGAATGACAAGTGGACTACACGTCTCGAATGTTCAGCAAGTTAAGCTTACGTTGCAAAATATCTTATTGACTAAAATGATACAGTACTGGTGGCTGGTGAAGTAGGCTAGCTAGCAGTGTTGACTACGTTAGAAGGACGAAAATAGCTGGCTAGCTAACCTCGATAATTACTCTAAACTACACAATTATCTTTGATACAAAGACGGCTATGTAGCTAGCTAATAAAAAAATTGCTAAGATCAAACAAATCAAACCGTTGTACTGTAATGAAATGAAATGTAATACTACCTGTGGAGCGAAGCGAAATGCGACTACTCGCTCCAACCCGGAAGTACTCTCGCGGCGGACGAAAATAGCTGGCTAGCTAACCTCGATAATTACTCTAAACTACACAATTATCTTAGATGCAAAGACAACTATGTAGCTAGCTAACACTACACTAATCAAGTCGTTCCGTTGTAATGTAATAGTTTCTACAGTGCTGCTATTCGGTAGGAGTTGGCTAGCTAGCAGTGTTGACTACGTTAGAAGGACGAAAATAGCTGGCTAGCTAACCTCGATAATTACTCTAAACTACACAATTATCTTTGATACAAAGACGGCTATGTAGCTAGCTAAGATCAAACAAATCAAACCGTTGTACTGTAATGAAATGAAATGAAATGTAATACTACCTGTGGAGCGAATGTAATACTACCTGTGGAGCGAAGCGAAATGCGACTACTCGCTCCAACCCGGAACCCTGTTGCTTTGGGCAACAGGGTTAAGTAGCTGGCTGCTTATAACGTTAGCTTTGGGCAACAGGGTTACGTAGCTGGCTGCTTATAACGTTAGCTTTGGGCAACAGGGTTTAGTAGCTGGCTGCTTATAACGTTAGCTTTGGGCAACAGGGTTTAGTAGCTGGCTGCTTATAACGTTAGCTTTGGGCAACAGGGTTAAGTAGCTGGCTGCTTATAACGTTAGCTTTGGGCAACAGGGTTTAGTAGCTGGCTGCTTATAACGTTAGCTTTGGGCAACAGGGTTTAGTAGCTGGCTGCTTATAACGTTAGCTTTGGGCAACAGGGTTAAGTAGCTGGCTAGCTATTTATTTTCATGAACTGAAGTTCAATTTCAATAGGCGAACAACAAGTGGCAACCTAGCTAATACTAACTCACAAGGAATCCTAAATCATTGCCAAGAATAATGAAAATGACTGCAGTTTCTACTGGTCATTGTTTTCAGGCTGGTTGTCTTGGTGCTAGCTACGTACCAAGCTAATGCTAGCTACCCCAGAAGTTGCGGTCGACCAATGATGCTTTATTACCAACGCGTTATTGAAAACACATCGATCATGCCCGGTGTTCGCTTGTTTGCAGACTTTTTTGTTCAGCTTTGACAGTGCTACTGTATCTTTTTTGACACACAAAGACCCAAACGGCGTTCCATAGTATGTATGTCATGAAGCTAATAGCAGTGATGCTATTACTGTGTAACTTCGGTAGGGCAACATCTGAAAAATAGCGCCTACTTGGTAGTGTGTACCGGTGCTCGACCAGTCGGCGAAAGCCAACATCACCCACTACAGAGAACAGTTGATTGTCAAGGGCAATGGATCCCATTATCTTGGCTTTCATGGATTTCGCCTTTGAGTTGTCTCTCTGAAATGTTCTTATCCTTTCAAATGACTGCAGGACTTGTTGTCTGCTCGATCCACACAGCAGACATTGTGGGACTAGGCTTGGAATGCTGTGTTGCACGTGTAGCGCTACATTTACGTGGCGTCATTACGTTAAACTAGACACCGGGCCGATACCGACGATTGCATTTTTAGTTAATATCGGCCGATTCCGATATGTTCACCGATATATCATGGATCCCTAGTATGAACCCTTGTTGACAGATTTCTTGGACTATTTTCCTTGGAATTTTCTCTGGTACTATATGCTGGTACTATACTCTAGGACTATATTCTGGTACTATATTCTGGTAATATACTCTAGTACTATATGCTGGTACTATATTCTGGTACTATACTCTAGGACTATATTCTAGTACTGTATTCTGGTACTATACTCTAGGACTATATTCTAGTACTATATTCTGGTACTATACTCTAGGACTATGTTCTAGTGCTATACTCTTGGACTATATTCTAGTGCTACACTGCTCAAAAAAATAAAGGGAACACTAAAATAACACATCCTAGATCTGAATGAATGAAATATTCTTATTAAATACTTTTTTCTTTACATAGTTGAATGTGCTGACAACAAAATCACACAAAAATTATCAATGGAAATCAAATTTATCAACCCATGGAGGTCTGGATTTGGAGTCACACTCAAAATTAAAGTGGAAAACCACACTACAGGCTGATCCAACTTTGATGTAATGTCCTTAAAACAAGTCAAAATGAGGCTCAGTAGTGTGTGTGGCCTCCACGTGCCTGTATGACCTCCTTACAACGCCTGGGCATGCTCCTGATGAGGTGGCGGATGGTCTCCTGAGGGATCTCCTCCCAGACCTGGACTAAAGCATCCGCCAACTCCTGGACAGTCTGTGGTGCAACGTGGCGTTGGTGGATGGAGCGAGACATGATGTCCCAGATGTGCTCAATTGGATTCAGGTCCGGGGAACGGGCGGGCCAGTCCATAGCATCAATGCCTTCCTCTTGCAGGAACTGCTGACAAACTCCAGCCACATGAGGTCTAGCATTGTCTTGCATTAGGAGGAACCCAGGGCCAACCGCGCCAGCATATGGTCTCACAAGGGGTCTGAGGATCTCATCTCGGTACCTAATGGCAGTCAGGCTACCTCTGGCGAGCACATGGAGGGCTGTGCGGCCCACCAAAGAAATGCCACCCCACACCATGACTGACCCACCGCCAAACCGGTCATGCTGGAGGATGTTGCAGGCAGCAGAACGTTCTCCACGGCGTCTCCAGACTCTGTCACGTCTGTCACATGTGCCCAGTGTGAACCTGCTTTCATCTGTGAAGAGCACAGGGCGCCAGTGGCGAATTTGCCAATCTTGGTGTTCTCTGGCAAATGCCAAACGTCCTGCACGGTGTTGGGCTGTAAGCACAACCCCCACCTGTGGACGTCGGGCCCTCATACCACCCTCATGGAGTCTGTTTCTGACCGTTTGAGCAGACACATGCACATTTGTGGCCTGCTGGAGGTCATTTTGCATGGCTCTGGCAGTGCTCCTCCTGCTCCTCCTAGCACAAAGGCGGAGGTAGCGGTCCTGCTACTGGGTTGTTGCCCTCCTACGGCCTCCTCCACGTCTTCTGATGTACTGGCCTGTCTCCTGGTAGCGCCTCCATACTCTAGACACTACGCTGACAGACACAGCAAACCTTCTTGCCACAGCTCGCATTGATGTGCCATCCTGGATGAGCTGCACTACCTGAGCCACTTGTGTGGGTTGTAGACTCCATCTCATCCTACCACTAGAGTGAAAGCACCGCCAGCATTCAAAAGTGACCAAAACATCAGCCAGGAAGCATAGGAACTGAGAAGTGGTCTGTGGTCACCACCTGCAGAACCACTCCTTTATTGGGGGTGTCTTGCTAATTGCCTATAATTTCCACCTGTTGTCTATTCCATTTGCACAACAGCATGTGAAATTTATTGTCAATCAGTGTTGCTTCCTAAGTGGACAGTTTAATTTCACAGAAGTGTGATTGACTTGGAGTTACATTGTGTTGTTTAAGTGTTCCCTTTATTTTTTTGAGCAGTGTATATTCTGGTACTATATTCTGGTACTATACTCTTGGACTATATTCTAGTGCTATATTCTGGTACTATACTCTTGGACTATATCATGGTACTATATTCTGGTACTATATTCTGGTACTATACTCTGGTACTATACTCTTGGACTATATTCTAGTGTTATATTCTGGTCCTATACTCTTGGACTATATTCTGGTACTATATTATGGTACTATACTCTTGGACTATATTCTGGTACTATATTCTGGTACGGTATTCTTGGACTATATTCTAGAGTTATATTCTGGTCCTATACTCTTGGACTATATTCTGGTACTATATTATGGTACTATACTCTTGGACTATATTATGGTACTATATTCTGGTACTGTATTCTTGGACTATATTATAGTGCTATATTATGGTACTATACTCTGGTACTATATTCTTGTACTATACTCTTGGACTATATTCTGGTGCCATATTCTGGTGCTATATTATTGGACTATATTCTGGTACTACGGTATATTTTGGTACTACAGTATATTATTGGACTATTTTATGGTACTATATTCTGGTACTACAGTATATTATTGGACTATATTCTGGTACTGCAGTATATTATTGGACTATATTCTGGTACTACAGTATATTATTGGACTATATTCTGGTACTACAGTATATTCTGGTACTACAGTATATTCTGGTACTATATTCTGGTACTACAGTATATTCTGGTACTACAGTATATTCTGGTACTATATTCTGGTACTACAGTATATTAATGGACTATATTCTGGTACTACAGTATATTCTGGTACTATATTCTGGTACTACAGTATATTATGGTACTACAGTATATTCTGGTACTATATTCTGGTACTACAGTATATTAATGGACTATATTCTGGTACTACAGTATATTCTGGTACTACAGTATATTATTGGACTATATTCTGGTACTACAGTATATTAATGGACTATATTCTGGTACTACAGTATATTCTGGTACTATATTCTGGTACTACAGTATATTCTGGTACTACAGTATATTCTGGTACTATATTCTGGTACTACAGTATATTAATGGACTATATTCTGGTACTACAGTATATTCTGGTACTACAGTATATTATTGGACTATATTCTGGTACTACAGTATATTCTGGTACTACAGTAAATTCTTGGACTATATTCTGGTACTACAGTATATTCTGGTACTACAGTATATTCTGGTACTACAGTAAATTCTTGGACTATTTTCTTAGACTTTTTTTCTTGTTATTTTTTCTTGGACAATATAAATTGTCCCCCACCTGCTCCTCCATCTTTGAATGAGCCCAGTGTTAGCAGGTATCCTTCAGCCTCTGGTCCAACGGAGAAGGAAGAGTACTGAGCATAGACCTTATTCCCCTCAAAGTCCTCCATGGCCACCCTCAGCTCATAGGTTCCTTTCATAGTCAGGAGATGCATCGTCTCCAGCCCTGGAGAATGAGATCAACATAGCAATTCACTGTGTTGTCTGAATACAATGACAAATGGCCTTGAATGAACTAGGACAAACCGGATGAAGTCAGTGGTAGAACAAGGTTCTAGGAGGAGAACGTTCTGTTGGCTAGAAGTTAAACCCGTTCTTACCCAGCCAGTACTCTCCAGCTGCGCTCCCAAAACCACTCTTGTACTGATCCCACTTCCTGTGGAAGTTCACTGATCCATCCTGTCGGCTCTGAATCATCTGATTTAGAGAGAGATTGTTTAATTGACAGATTAAGAGAGAGATTGATTCAATGACAGATTAAGAGAGAGATATTGTTTTATTGACAGATTAAGAGAGAGATATTGTTTAATTTAAAGATTAAAATAGAGAGAGATTATTTAATTGACCGATTAAGAGCGATATATTGTTTAATTGACAGATTAAGAGAGAGATATTGTTTAATTTACAGATTAAGATAGAGAGAGATTGTTTAATTGACAGATTCATATAGAGAGATTGTTTAATTGACAGATTAAGAGAGAGAGAAATTGTTTAATTGACAGATTAAGAGAGAGAGCAATTGTTTAATTGTCAGATTAAGAGAGAGAGAAATTGTTTAATTGACAGATTCATATAGAGAGGTTGTTTAATTGTCAGATTAAGAGAGAGAGAAATTATTTAATTGACAGATTGAGAAAGCGATTGTTTAATTGTCAGATTAAGAGAGAGAGAGTGTTTGATAAACAGATTAGGAGAGAGAGAGACAGTTCATGGTAAATTAGTCTTTAAGTGTATTTCAATAACACAAATTGAAACTGACCGTCCACTTTCCTAGATGTGCACTTTCCAACCCCATGTCACAGAACACCTGGACAGGTGAGGTAGGTCCTGCAGGGTAGATGGTGTAGACCCCGTTTTGTCCAGAACCTGATCTATAGACCTCATCACAGTCCACTGGATGCAGGGAGGACTGCCCCATCACGGGCACCAGTAGAGCCAGCAGCAAGATGGACTGCAGCACAGGGTAGATGGATATAGCAGTTTTAATGCAAAAACTGTCTAATGTTGGTTCATTTGTATTTTTTATTTATTATGGATCCCCATTAGCTGCTGCAAAAGCTGCAGATATTCTTCCTGGGGTCCAGCAAAATAAGGCAGTTTATACAGTTTTAAAAACATTACAATACATTTTGCAGATTTCACAACACACTGTGTTCCCTCAGGCCCCTACTCCACCACTACCACATATCTACAGTACTAAATCCATCTGTATGTATGTTATTGTGTGTGTGTGTGTGTGTGTGTGTGTGTGTGTGTGTGTGTGTGTGTGTGTGTGTGTGTGTGTGTGTGTGTGTGTGTGTGTGTGTGTGTGTGTGTGTGTGTGTGTGTCTGTGCCAATGTGTGTGTTGCTTCACAGTCTCCGCTGTTCCATAAGGTGTATTTTTATCTGTTTTTTAAAATCTGATTTAACTGCTGCATCAGTTACCTGATGTGGAATAGAGTTCCATGTAGTCATGGCTCTATGTAGTACTGTGCACCTCCCATAGTCTGTTCTGGACTTGGGGACTGTGAAGAGAGCTCTGCTGGCATGTCTTGTGGGGTTTGCATGGGTGTCCGAGCTGTGTGCCAGTAGTTTAGACAGACAGCTCGGTGCATTCAACATGCCTTGTTCATAGTGCTGTTAAGAAGGTAGAAACTAGGGCCTGTAGGACCTGCCTTGTTCATAGTGCTGTTAAGAAGGTAGAAACTAGGGCCTGTAGGACCTGTCTTGTTGATAGTGTTGTTAAGAAGGTAGAAACTAGGGCCTGTAGGACCTGCCTTGTTGATAGTGTTGTTAAGAAGGTAGAAACTAGAGCCTGTAGGACCTGCCTTGTTGATAGTGCTGTTAAGAAGGTAGAAACTAGGGCCTGTAGGACCTGCCTTGTTGATAGTGTTGTTAAGAAGGTAGAAACTAGGGCCTGTAGGACCTGTCTTGTTCATAGTGCTGTTAAGAAGGTAGAAACTAGGGCCTGTAGGACCTGCCTTGTTGATAGTGCTGTTAAGAAGGTAGAAACTAGGGCCTGTAGGACCTGTCTTGTTCATAGTGCTGTTAAGAAGGTAGAAACTAGGGCCTGTAGGACCTGCCTTGTTGATAGTGTTGTTAAGAAGGTAGAAACTAGGGCCTGTAGGACCTGTCTTGTTCATAGTGCTGTTAAGAAGGTAGAAACTAGGGCCTGTAGGACCTGCCTTGTTCATAGTGCTGTTAAGAAGGTAGAAACTAGGGCCTGTAGGACCTGTCTTGTTGATAGTGTTGTTAAGAAGGTAGAAACTAGGGCCTGTAGGACCTGCCTTGTTGATAGTGTTGTTAAGAAGGTAGAAACTAGAGCCTGTAGGACCTGCCTTGTTGATAGTGCTGTTAAGAAGGTAGAAACTAGGGCCTGTAGGACCTGCCTTGTTGATAGTGTTGTTAAGAAGGTAGAAACTAGGGCCTGTAGGACCTGTCTTGTTCATAGTGCTGTTAAGAAGGTAGAAACTAGGGCCTGTAGGACCTGCCTTGTTCATAGTGCTGTTAAGAAGGTAGAAACTAGGGCCTGTAGGACCTGTCTTGTTCATAGTGCTGTTAAGAAGGTAGAAACTAGGGCCTGTAGGACCTGCCTTGTTGATAGTGTTGTTAAGAAGGTAGAAACTAGGGCCTGTAGGACCTGTCTTGTTCATAGTGCTGTTAAGAAGGTAGAAACTAGGGCCTGTAGGACCTGCCTTGTTCATAGTGCTGTTAAGAAGGTAGAAACTAGGGCCTGTAGGACCTGTCTTGTTCATAGTGCTGTTAAGAAGGTAGAAACTAGGGCCTGTAGGACCTGCCTTGTTGATAGTGCTGTTAAGAAGGTAGAAACTAGGGCCTGTAGGACCTGTCTTGTTCATAGTGCTGTTAAGAAGGTAGAAACTAGGGCCTGTAGGACCTGCCTTGTTGATAGTGCTGTTAAGAAGGTAGAAACTAGGGCCTGTAGGACCTGTCTTGTTCATAGTGCTGTTAAGAAGGTAGAAACTAGGGCCTGTAGGACCTGTCTTGTTCATAGTGCTGTTAAGAAGGTAGAAACTAGGGCCTGTAGGACCTGTCTTGTTCATAGTGCTGTTAAGAAGGTAGAAACTAGGGCCTGTAGGACCTGTCTTGTTCATAGTGCTGTTAAGAAGGTAGAAACTAGAGCCTGTAGGACCTGCCTTGTTGATAGTGCTGTTAAGAAGGTAGAAACTAGGGCCTATAAGACCTGTCTTGTTGATAGTGTTGTTAAGAAGGTAGAAACTAGGGCCTGTAGGACCTGCCATGTTGATAGTGCTGTTAAGAAGGTAGAAACTAGGGCCTGTAGGACCTGTCTTGTTCATAGTGCTGTTAAGAAGGTAGAAACTAGGGCCTGTAGGACCTGTCTTGTTCATAGTGCTGTTAAGAAGGTAGAAACTAGGGCCTGTAGGACCTGTCTTGTTCATAGTGCTGTTAAGAAGGTAGAAACTAGAGCCTGTAGGACATGTCTTGTTCATAGTGCTGTTAAGAAGGTAGAAACTAGGGCCTGTAGGACCTGTCTTGTTCATAGTGCTGTTAAGAAGGTAGAAACTAGGGCCTGTAGGACCTGCCTTGTTGATAGTGCTGTTAAGAAGGTAGAAACTAGGGCCTGTAGGACCTGCCTTGTTGATAGTGCTGTTAAGAAGGTAGAAACTAGGGCCTGTAGGACCTGTCTTGTTCATAGTGCTGTTAAGAAGGTAGAAACTAGGGCCTGTAGGACCTGCCTTGTTGATAGTGCTGTTAAGAAGGTAGAAACTAGGGCCTATAAGACCTGTCTTGTTGATAGTGTTGTTAAGAAGGTAGAAACTAGGGCCTGTAGGACCTGCCTTGTTGATAGTGTTGTTAAGAAGGTAGAAACTAGGGCCTGTAGGACCTGTCTTGTTCATAGTGTTGTTAAGAATGTAGAAACTAGGGCCTGTAGGACCTGCCTTGTTGATAGTGCTGTTAAGAAGGTAGAAACTAGGGCCTATAAGACCTGTCTTGTTGATAGTGTTGTTAAGAAGGTAGAAACTAGGGCCTGTAGGACCTGCCTTGTTGATAGTGTTGTTAAGAAGGTAGAAACTAGGGCCTGTAGGACCTGTCTTGTTCATAGTGTTGTTAAGAAGGTAGAAACTAGGGCCTGTAGGACCTGCCTTGTTGATAGTGCTGTTAAGAAGGTAGAAACTAGGGCCTGTAGGACCTGTCTTGTTGATAGTGCTGTTAAGAAGGTAGAAACTAGGGCCTGTAGGACCTGCCTTGTTGATAGTGTTGTTAAGAAGGTAGGAACTAGGGCCTGTAGGACCTGCCTTGTTGATAGTGCTGTTAAGAAGGTAGAGCATCACTTTATTATGGACAGACTTCTCCCCATCTTAGCTACTACTGCATCAACATATTTTGACCATGACAGTTTACAATCTAGTGTTACTCCAAGCAGTTTAGTCATCTCAACTTGCTCAATTTCCACATTATTTATTACAAGATTTGTTTGAGGTTTAGGGTTTAGTGAATGATTTGTCCCAAATACAATGCTTTTAGTTTTATAAATATTTAGGACTAACTTATTCCTTGCCACCCACTCTGAAACTAACTGGAGCTCTTTCTTAAGTGTTGCTGTCATTTCAGTCTCTAGTAGCTGACCTGTATAATGTTGAGTCATCCGCACACATAGACACACTGGCTTTACTCAAAGTCAGTGGCATGTCGTTAGTAAAGATTGAAAAAAGTAAGGGGCCTAGACAGCTGCCCTGGGGAATGCCTGATTCTACCTGGATTATGTTGGAGAGGCTTCCATTAAATAACACCCTCTGTGTTCTGTTAGACAGGTAACTCTTTATCCACATCATACCAGGGGGTGTAAAGCCAGAACATATACTTTTTTTCCCGATAAAGTCAAAACCTGCTCTGAAGTCTAACAAGACAGCCCCCACAATCATTTTATCATCAATTTCTCTCAGCCAATCATCAGTCATTTGTGTAAGTGCTGCGCTTGTTGAGTGTCCTTCCCTATAAGCATGCTGAAAGTCTGTGGTCAATTTGTTTACTGTGAAATAGCATTGTATCTCGTCAAACACATTTTTTCCAGAAGTTTACTAAGGATTGGTAACAGGCTGATTGTCAGCTATTTGAGCCAGTAAAGGGGGCTTTACTATTTTTATGTAGCGGAATGACTTTAGCTTCCCTCCAGGCCTGAGGGCACACACTTTCTAGTAGGCTTAAATTGAAGATGTGGCAAATAGGAGTGGCAATATTGTCTGCTATTGTCCTCAGTAATTTTCCATCCAGATTGTCAAACACCGGTGGCTTGTCATTGTTGACAGACAATATACTTTTTTTCACCTCTTCCACACAGACTTTACGGAATTCAAAAGTACAATTCTTGTCTTTCATAATTTGGTCCGATATACTTGGATGTGTAGTGTCAGCGTTTGTTGCTGGCATGTCATCCCGAAGTTTGCTTATCCTGCCAATGAAAAAGTAATTTAAGTAGTTGGCAATATCAGTGGGCTTTGTGATGAATGAGCCATCTGATTCAGTGAGCCATCTGATTCAGTGAATGATGGAGCCGTGTTGGCTAACGTTCCCCAAAGCTGTTTACGATCATTCTTTATATCATGTATCTTTGTTTCGTAGTTCCTTTTTATTGAGTTTAGTCACATGATTTCTTAATTTGCAGTACGTTTGCCAATCAGTTGGGCTGCCAGACTTAATTGCCAGACCTTTTGCCTCATCCCTCTCAACCATACCATTTTTCAATTCCTCATCAATCCACGGGGATTTAACAGTTTTTACAGACATTTTCTTAATTGGTGCTTATTAGTAACTGGAATAAGTAGTTTCATAAATGCATCTGGTTGCTCCTCATTACAGACCAGCAAATATTCTTTACATCAAAAACATAGGAATCACTACATCCAAATAGGATGTAGTGATCACAATATAGTAGCCATATCTAGGAAAACCACAGTTCCAAAGGCTGGGCCTAATATAGTGTATAAGAGGTCATACAATAAGTTTTGTAAAGATGTGATCAATACATGTTGATGATTTCATTTCTGTGCTGTTTGTGTCTAGCCTGGTAGGTTGACTGATAACCTGAACCAGGTTGCAGGCGCTAGTTACAGTTTGAAGGGCAGCCTGATGAAAGCCAGTCAATATTTAAATCCCCCAGAAAATATACTTCTCTGTTGATATCACATACATTATCAAGCATTTCACATATTATCCAGATACAGACTGTTAGCACTTGGTGGTCTGTAGCAGCTTCCCACCAGAATGGTCTTTTCATGAGAGACACATGTCCTATAGTCACGTTAGTATCTCTGAATGGTCTTTTCATTAGAGACACATGTCCTATAGTCACGTTAGTATCTCTGAATGGTCTTTTCATTAGAGACACATGTCCTATAGTCACGTTAGTATCTCTGAATGGTCTTTTCATTAGAGACACATGTCCTATAGTCATGTTAGTATCTCTGAATGGTCTTTTCATTAGAGACACATGTCCTATAGTCACGTTAGTATCTCTGAATGGTCTTTTCATTAGAGACACATGTCCTATAGTCACGTTAGTATCTCTGAATGGTCTTTTCATTAGAGACACATGTCCTATATTCACGTTAGTATCTCAGAATGGTCTTTTCATTAGAGACACATGTCCTATAGTCACGTTAGTATCTCAGAATGGTCTTTTCATTAGAGACACATGTCCTATAGTCACGTTAGTATCTCTGAATGGTCTTTTCATTAGAGACACATGTCCTATAGTCACGTTAGTACCTCTGAATGGTCTTTTCATGAGAGACACATGTCCTATAGTCACGTTAGTATCTCTGAATGGTCTTTTCATTAGAGACACATGTCCTATAGTCACGTTAGTATCTCTGAATGGTCTTTTCATTAGAGACACATGTCCTATAGTCATGTTAGTATCTCTGAATGGTCTTTTCATTAGAGACACATGTCCTATAGTCACGTTAGTATCTCTGAATGGTCTTTTCATTAGAGACACATGTCCTATAGTCACGTTAGTATCTCTGAATGGTCTTTTCATTAGAGACACATGTCCTATATTCACGTTAGTATCTCAGAATGGTCTTTTCATTAGAGACACATGTCCTATAGTCACGTTAGTATCTCAGAATGGTCTTTTCATTAGAGACACATGTCCTATAGTCACGTTAGTATCTCTGAATGGTCTTTTCATTAGAGACACATGTCCTATAGTCACGTTAGTACCTCTGAATGGTCTTTTCATTAGAGACACATGTCCTATAGTCACGTTAGTACCTCTGAATGGTCTTTTCATTAGAGACACATGTCCTATAGTCACGTTAGTATCTCAGAATGGTCTTTTCATTAGAGACACTAGAGTCCTATAGTCATGTTAGTATCTCTGAATGGTGTTTTCTGATCATTCTAATAATGGTTTATTAATACCTACCATCGTTGTTGTGATAGATGTCTGTCTGCCTTTGAAGGAAACTTCAGAATAGTTTGTTGAATGGACGTCCTGTAAGAGAAGGGAGCTCATTTACTACAGTACTGTTCAGGTCACCAGCTGTAGGTGAAATACTACCACTTACACAGTCACTCTGCCTCACTATGACAATTTACTTTTACTGTGTTAACAAACAGGATTTTAGTTAGGTCCTATGATGACTGAACAGATCGGACAATGTTACATTAGGCACCAGGAAAACCTCCCTTCCTAATTGTTTGATTTGAAATGATTTGAAATGATTTGTGTTCAGTTAAGAATAGTGAGAGACATGCATGAGCTCACCTGTATCAGTGACAGATGTGTCTTGCATGAGCTGTTTGTCCCAGAGCTAGCATGATGCACACCTCTTTATAAAGGCAACCAGAGCATGTTGCATCACTCAGTACTTTCCCTGGTCCACACCTCTTTATAAAGGCAACCAGAGCATGTTGCATCACTCAGTACTTTCCCTGGTCCACACCTCTTTATAAAGGCAACCAGAGCATGTTGCATCACTCAGTACTTTCCCTGGTCCACACCTCTTTATAAAGGCAACCAGAGCATGTTGCATCACTCAGTACTTTCCCTGGTCCACACCTCTTTATAAAGGCAACCAGAGCACGTTGCATCACTCAGTACTTTCCCTGTGTTTTCCCTAAGCGCCGGACGTCGGCCAAACAGCCGGTAACATACTTATTTTCAGCCGGCTACTTTTTCCACTTCAAAAATGAACTGCTACTTTTCATTTAAAAGTTTTAATTCGCTAGCAGACAACTCAGTTGAGACCTCTCCTGCTAGGATGAACGATATGCATCTTCTAGTGATCTATTTGACAGGCCGATGATCTGTTGATAGGACAGGCCCATGATCTGTTGATAGGACAGGCCCGTGATCTATTGATAGGACAGGCCGATGATCTGTTGATAGGACAGGCCGATGATCTGTTGATAGGACAGGCCCATGATCTGTTGATAGGACAGGCCGATGATCTGTTGATAGGACAGGCCGATGATCTGTTGATAGGACAGGCCCACGATCTGTTGATAGGACAGGCCGATGATCTGTTGATAGGACAGGCCGATGATCTGTTGATAGGACAGGCCGGTGATCTGTTGATAGGACAGGCCGGTGATCTGTTGATAGGACAGGCCCGTGATCTGTTGATAGGACAGGCCCATGATCTGTTGATAGGACAGGCCCATGATCTGTTGATAGGACAGGCCAATGATCTGTTGATAGGACAGGCCCATGATCTGTTGATAGGACAGGCCAATGATCTGTTGATAGGACAAGCCGATGATATGTTGATAGGACAGGCCCGTGATCTATTGATAGGACAGGCCCATGATCTATTGATAGGACAGGCCCGTGATCTATTGATAGGACAGGCCCGTAATCTATTGATAGGACAGGCCCGTGATCTATTGATAGGACAGGCCCATGATCTATTGATAGGACAGGCCCATGATCTATTGATAGGACAGGCCCGTGATCTATTGATAGGACAGGCCCGTAATCTATTGATAGGACAGGCCCGTAATCTATTGATAGGACATGCCCATGATCTGTTGATAGGACAGCCCCGTAATCTATTGATATGACAGGCCCGTAATCTATTGATAGGACAGGCCCGTGATCTATTGATAGGACAGGCCCATGATCTATTGATAGGACAGGCCCGTGATCTATTGATAGGACAGGCCCGTGATCTATTGATAGGACAGGCCCATGATCTATTGATAGGACAGGCCCGTGATCTATTGATAGGACAGGCCCGTAATCTATTGATAGGACAGGCCCGTAATCTATTGATAGGACAGGCCCGTAATCTATTGATAGGACATGCCCATGATCTGTTGATAGGACAGCCCCGTAATCTATTGATATGACAAGCCCGTAATCTATTGATAGGACAGGCCCATGAACTGTTGATAGGACAGGCCCGTAATCTATTGATAGGACAGGCCCGTAATCTATTGATAGGACAGGCCCGTAATCTATTGATAGGACAGGCCCGTAATCTATTGATAGGACAGGCCCGTAATCTATTGATAGGACAGGCCCGTAATCTATTGATAGGACAAGCCCGTAATCTATTGATAGGACAGGCCCATGATCTGTTGATAGGACAGGCCCGTAATCTATTGATAGGACAGGCCCGTAATCTATTGATAGGACATGCCCGTAATCTATTGATAGGACAGGCCCGTAATCTATTGATAGGACAGGCCCGTAATCTATTGATAGGACAGGCCCATGATCTATTGATAGGACAGGCCCATGTCAGTCACAATGTGAGCGATGACAGGGAAACACTGCTGGTTTGACAGTGTGCTGTTTGTCCCGTCTCCGTAGCTGTGTGATGTGTGGGCGCTGTGATGGCTTGCAGTTGAATTTCTTTACACGGAGGAGGGCGAGAGGTGCTCCTTCATCGTCTCAGTGAATTTGCACATCCCATGTCATGTAAATGGTAACGACGAGTCCAAATCCACAGCCTATATATTGTTTTGTGGCACATTCATTTATTGTCTTTGGCGTGTTTCCAATAGCCCGCCGGGAGGTCATGGCGCATCGGCTTTTCACGGTGCTTTGATTGACTAGTTTATAAAAGGTGACTGAATGAAGTCCATCTCCTATAGCCTCTGGTATTCATACGTCATACAACGTAGTTAAATACCCATAGGACAAGTAAACAAACCAATGATCTGGTTTAATGTTAAAACAGGTTTAATGTTAAATAACATGTTTAATATTATTACAGGTTTAATATTATTACAGGTTTAATGTTAAATAACAGGTTTAATGTTAAAACAGGTTTAATGTTAAAACAGGTTTAATGTTAAATAACAGGTTTAATGTTAAAACAGGTTTAATGTTAAATAACAGGTTTAATGTTAAAACAGGTTTAATGTTAAATAACAGGTTTAATGTTAAAACAGGTTTAATGTTCAAACAGGTTTAATGTTAAATAACAGGTTTAATGTTAAATAACAGGTTTAATGTTAAATAACAGGTTTAATGTTAAAACAGGTTTAATGTTAAAACAGGTTTAATGTTAAATAACAGGTTTAATGTAAAAACAGGTTTAATGTTAAAACAGGTTTAATGTTTAAAACAGGTTTAATGTTTAAAACAGGTTTAATGTTTAAAACAGGTTTAATGTTAAAACAGGTTTAATGTTAAATAACAGGTTTAATGTAAAAACAGGTTTAATGTTAAAACAGGTTTAATGTTTAAAACAGGTTTAATGTTTAAAACAGGTTTAATGTTTAAAACAGGTTTAATGTTAAAACAGGTTTAATGTTAAAACAGGTTTAATGTTCTCCACTTAGAAAGTAGTCCTGATCATATAGACCTCGGTCTAGACTAACCTCTTATACATTGGTAAGTCATGTCTTTCTCCACAATACCACAACTCATTTCACCAATCTGGGAGGTCAACTCCCTGAAGTATTCACTCATTGAGCTGTGTATTCAGTCATTGAGCTGTGTATTCAGTCATTTCGCTCTGTATTCAGTCATTGAGCTGTGTATTCAGTCATTTAGCTGTGTATTCAGTCATGTAGCTGTGTATTCAGTCATTGAGCTGTGTATTCAGTCATTTAGCTGTGTATTCAGTCATTGAGCTGTGTATTCAGTCATGTAGCTGTGTATTCAGTCATTTAGCTGTGTATTCAGTCATTGAGCTGTGTATTCAGTCATGTAGCTGTGTATTCAGTCATGTAGCTGTGTATTCAGTCATGTAGCTGTGTATTCAGTCATTTAGCTGTGTATTCAGTCATTTCGCTGTGTATTCAGTCATTTCGCTGTGTATTCAGTCATTTCGCTGTGTATTCAGTCATTTAGCTGTGTATTCAGTCATGTAGCTGTGTATTCAGTCATGTAGCTGTGTATTCAGTCATTTAGCTGTGTATTCAGTCATGTAGCTGTGTATTCAGTCATGTAGCTGTGTATTCAGTCATTTCGCTGTGTATTCAGTCATTTCGCTGTGTATTCAGTCATTGAGCTGTGTATTTAGTCATTGAGCTGTGTATTCAGTCATTGAGCTGTGTATTCAGTCATTTAGCTGTGTATACAGTCATTTAGCTGTGTATACAGTCATTGAGCTGTGTATTCAGTCATTGAGCTGTGTATTCAGTCATTGAGCTGTGTATTCAGTCATTGAGCTGTGTATTCAGTCATTGAGCTGTGTATTCAGTCATTGAGCTGTGTATTCAGTCATTGAGCTGTGTATTCAGTCATGTAGCTGTGTATTCAGTCATTGAGCTGTGTATTCAGTCATTGAGCTGTGTATTCAGTCATTGAGCTGTGTATTCAGTCATTGAGCTGTGTATTCAGTCATTGAGCTGTGTATTCAGTCATTGAGCTGTGTATTCAGTCATTGAGCTGTGTATTCAGTCATGTAGCTGTGTATTCAGTCATTGAGCTGTGTATTCAGTCATTGAGCTGTGTATTCAGTCATTGAGCTGTGTATTCAGTCATGTAGCTGTGTATTCAGTCATTGAGCTGTGTATTCAGTCATTGAGCTGTGTATTCAGTCATTGAGCTGTGTATTCAGTCATGTAGCTGTGTATTCAGTCATTGAGCTGTGTATTCAGTCATTGAGCTGTGTATTCAGTCATTTCGCTGTGTATTCAGTCATGTAGCTGTGTATTCAGTCATTGAGCTGTGTATTCAGTCATTTAGCTGTGTATTCAGTCATTTAGCTGTCTATTCAGTCATTGAGCTGTGTATTCAGTCATGTAGCTGTGTATTCAGTCATTTCACTGTGTATTCAGTCATTGAGCTGTGTATTCAGTCATGTAGCTGTGTATTCAGTCATGTAGCTGTGTATTCAGTCATTGAGCTGTGTATTCAGTCATTGAGCTGTGTATTCAGTCATTTCACTGTGTATTCAGTCATGTAGCTGTGTATTCAGTCATGTAGCTGTGTATTCAGTCATGTAGCTGTGTATTCAGTCATTGAGCTGTGTATTCAGTCATGTAGCTGTGTATTCAGTCATGTAGCTGTGTATTCAGTCATGTAGCTGTGTATTCAGTCATGTAGCTGTGTATTCAGTCATGTAGCTGTGTATTCAGTCATGTAGCTGTGTATTCAGTCATGTAGCTGTGTATTCAGTCATGTAGCTGTGTATTCAGTCATGTAGCTGTGTATTCAGTCATGTAGCTGTGTATTCAGTCATGTAGCTGTGTATTCAGTCATGTAGCTGTGTATTCAGTCATTGAGCTGTGTATTCAGTCATGTAGCTGTGTATTCAGTCATGTAGCTGTGTATTCAGTCATTGAGCTGTGTATTCAGTCATGTAGCTGTGTATTCAGTCATGTAGCTGTGTATTCAGTCATTGAGCTGTCTATTCAGTCATGTAGCTGTGTATTCAGTCATGTAGCTGTCTATTCAGTCATGTAGCTGTGTATTCAGTCATGTAGCTGTGTATTCAGTCATGTAGCTGTGTATTCAGTCATTTCGCTGTGTATTCAGTCATGTAGCTGTGTATTCAGTCATGTAGCTGTGTATTCAGTCATTTCGCTGTGTATTCAGTCATTTCGCTGTGTATTCAGTCATGTAGCTGTGTATTCAGTCATGTAGCTGTGTATTCAGTCATTTCGCTGTGTATTCAGTCATGTAGCTGTGTATTCAGTCATGTAGCTGTGTATTCAGTCATGTCGCTGTGTATTCAGTCATGTAGCTGTGTATTCAGTCATGTAGCTGTGTATTCAGTCATGTAGCTGTGTATTCAGTCATGTAGCTGTGTATTCAGTCATGTAGCTGTGTATTCAGTCATTTCGCTGTGTATTCAGTCATTTCGCTGTGTATTCAGTCATGTAGCTGTGTATTCAGTCATGTAGCTGTGTATTCAGTCATGTAGCTGTGTATTCAGTCATTTCGCTGTGTATTCAGTCATTTCGCTGTGTATTCAGTCATTTCGCTGTGTATTCAGTCATGTAGCTGTGTATTCAGTCATGTAGCTGTGTATTCAGTCATGTAGCTGTGTATTCAGTCATTGAGCTGTGTATTCAGTCATGTAGCTGTGTATTCAGTCATGTAGCTGTGTATTCAGTCATGTAGCTGTGTATTCAGTCATGTAGCTGTGTATTCAGTCATGTAGCTGTGTATTCAGTCATTTCGCTGTGTATTCAGTCATTGAGCTGTGTATTTAGTCATTGAGCTGTGTATTCAGTCATTGAGCTGTGTATTCAGTCATTTAGCTGTGTATACAGTCATTTAGCTGTGTATACAGTCATTGAGCTGTGTATTCAGTCATTGAGCTGTGTATTCAGTCATTGAGCTGTGTATTCAGTCATTGAGCTGTGTATTCAGTCATTGAGCTGTGTATTCAGTCATTGAGCTGTGTATTCAGTCATTGAGCTGTGTATTCAGTCATGTAGCTGTGTATTCAGTCATTGAGCTGTGTATTCAGTCATTGAGCTGTGTATTCAGTCATTGAGCTGTGTATTCAGTCATTGAGCTGTGTATTCAGTCATTGAGCTGTGTATTCAGTCATTGAGCTGTGTATTCAGTCATTGAGCTGTGTATTCAGTCATGTAGCTGTGTATTCAGTCATTGAGCTGTGTATTCAGTCATTGAGCTGTGTATTCAGTCATTGAGCTGTGTATTCAGTCATGTAGCTGTGTATTCAGTCATTGAGCTGTGTATTCAGTCATTGAGCTGTGTATTCAGTCATTGAGCTGTGTATTCAGTCATGTAGCTGTGTATTCAGTCATGTAGCTGTGTATTCAGTCATTGAGCTGTGTATTCAGTCATTGAGCTGTGTATTCAGTCATTTCGCTGTGTATTCAGTCATGTAGCTGTGTATTCAGTCATTGAGCTGTGTATTCAGTCATTTAGCTGTGTATTCAGTCATTTAGCTGTCTATTCAGTCATTGAGCTGTGTATTCAGTCATTTCACTGTGTATTCAGTCATTGAGCTGTGTATTCAGTCATGTAGCTGTGTATTCAGTCATGTAGCTGTGTATTCAGTCATTGAGCTGTGTATTCAGTCATTGAGCTGTGTATTCAGTCATTTCACTGTGTATTCAGTCATGTAGCTGTGTATTCAGTCATGTAGCTGTGTATTCAGTCATGTAGCTGTGTATTCAGTCATTGAGCTGTGTATTCAGTCATGTAGCTGTGTATTCAGTCATGTAGCTGTGTATTCAGTCATGTAGCTGTGTATTCAGTCATGTAGCTGTGTATTCAGTCATGTAGCTGTGTATTCAGTCATGTAGCTGTGTATTCAGTCATGTAGCTGTGTATTCAGTCATTGAGCTGTGTATTCAGTCATTGAGCTGTGTATTCAGTCATGTAGCTGTGTATTCAGTCATTGAGCTGTGTATTCAGTCATTGAGCTGTGTATTCAGTCATTGAGCTGTGTATTCAGTCATGTAGCTGTGTATTCAGTCATTGAGCTGTGTATTCAGTCATTGAGCTGTGTATTCAGTCATTTCGCTGTGTATTCAGTCATGTAGCTGTGTATTCAGTCATTGAGCTGTGTATTCAGTCATTTAGCTGTGTATTCAGTCATTTAGCTGTCTATTCAGTCATGTAGCTGTGTATTCAGTCATTTCACTGTGTATTCAGTCATTGAGCTGTGTATTCAGTCATGTAGCTGTGTATTCAGTCATGTAGCTGTGTATTCAGTCATTGAGCTGTGTATTCAGTCATTGAGCTGTGTATTCAGTCATTTCACTGTGTATTCAGTCATGTAGCTGTGTATTCAGTCATGTAGCTGTGTATTCAGTCATGTAGCTGTGTATTCAGTCATTGAGCTGTGTATTCAGTCATGTAGCTGTGTATTCAGTCATGTAGCTGTGTATTCAGTCATGTAGCTGTGTATTCAGTCATGTAGCTGTGTATTCAGTCATGTAGCTGTGTATTCAGTCATGTAGCTGTGTATTCAGTCATGTAGCTGTGTATTCAGTCATGTAGCTGTGTATTCAGTCATGTAGCTGTGTATTCAGTCATGTAGCTGTGTATTCAGTCATGTAGCTGTGTATTCAGTCATTGAGCTGTGTATTCAGTCATGTAGCTGTGTATTCAGTCATGTAGCTGTGTATTCAGTCATTGAGCTGTGTATTCAGTCATGTAGCTGTGTATTCAGTCATGTAGCTGTGTATTCAGTCATTGAGCTGTCTATTCAGTCATGTAGCTGTGTATTCAGTCATGTAGCTGTCTATTCAGTCATGTAGCTGTGTATTCAGTCATGTAGCTGTGTATTCAGTCATGTAGCTGTGTATTCAGTCATTTCGCTGTGTATTCAGTCATGTAGCTGTGTATTCAGTCATGTAGCTGTGTATTCAGTCATTTCGCTGTGTATTCAGTCATTTCGCTGTGTATTCAGTCATGTAGCTGTGTATTCAGTCATGTAGCTGTGTATTCAGTCATGTAGCTGTGTATTCAGTCATGTAGCTGTGTATTCAGTCATTTCGCTGTGTATTCAGTCATGTAGCTGTGTATTCAGTCATGTAGCTGTGTATTCAGTCATTTCGCTGTGTATTCAGTCATGTAGCTGTGTATTCAGTCATGTAGCTGTGTATTCAGTCATTTCGCTGTGTATTCAGTCATGTAGCTGTGTATTCAGTCATGTAGCTGTGTATTCAGTCATGTAGCTGTGTATTCAGATGGACTCGAGACATTAGATGCACCAGACACCAACATAGAGCTTGTTCTGCATTTCTGTTTTATCTGGTCCAAACCTCTTTATAAACAGAACCAGAGACATGTTACAACACTCAGTACATTCTCTGGTCCAAACCTCTTTATAAACAGAACCAGAGACATGTTACAACACTCAGTACATTCTCTGGTCCAAACCTCTTTATAAACAGAACCAGAGACATGTTACATCACTCAGTACATTCTCTGGTCCAAACCTCTTTATAAACAGAACCAGAGACATGTTACATCACTCAGTACATTCTCTGGTCCAAACCTCTTTACATTTACATTTACATTTAAGTCATTTAGCAGACGCTCTTATCCAGAGCGACTTACAAATTGGTGCATTCACCTAATGACATCCAGTTCTTTATAAACAGAACCAGAGACATGTTACATCACTCAGTACATTCTCTGGTCCAAACCTCTTTATAAACAGAACCAGAGACATGTTACAACACTCAGTACATTCTCTGGTCCAAACCTCTTTATAAACAGAACCAGAGACATGTTACATCACTCAGTACATTCTCTGGTCCAAACCTCTTTATAAACAGAACCAGAGACATGTTACATCACTCAGTACATTCTCTGGTCCAAACCTCTTTATAAACAGAACCAGAGACATGTTACATCACTCAGTACATTCTCTGGTCCAAACCTCTTTATAAACAGAACCAGAGACATGTTACATCACTCAGTACATTCTCTGGTCCAAACCTCTTTATAAACAGAACCAGAGACATGTTACATCACTCAGTACATTCTCTGGTCCAAATCTCTTTATAAACAGAACCAGAGACATGTTACATCACTCAGTACATTCTCTGGTCCAAACCTCTTTATAAACAGAACCAGAGACATGTTACATCACTCAGTACATTCTCTGGTCCAAACCTCTTTATAAACAGAACCAGAGACATGTTACATCACTCAGTACATTCTCTGGTCCAAATCTCTTTATAAACAGAACCAGAGACATGTTACATCACTCAGTACATTCTCTGGTCCAAACCTCTTTATAAACAGAACCAGAGACATGTTACATCACTCAGTACATTCTCTGGTCCAAACCTCTTTATAAACAGAACCAGAGACATGTTATATCACTCAGTACATTCTCTGGTCCAAACCTCTTTATAAACAGAACCAGAGACATGTTACATCACTCAGTACATTCTCTGGTCCAAACCTCTTTATAAACAGAACCAGAGACATGTTACAACACTCAGTACATTCTCTGGTCCAAACCTCTTTATAAACAGAACCAGAGACATGTTACAACACTCAGTACATTCTCTGGTCCAAACCTCTTTATAAACAGAACCAGAGACATGTTACATCACTCAGTACATTCTCTGGTCCAAACCTCTTTATAAACAGAACCAGAGACATGTTACATCACTCAGTACATTCTCTGGTCCAAACCTCTTTATAAACAGAACCAGAGACATGTTACATCACTCAGTACATTCTCTGGTCCAAACCTCTTTATAAACAGAACCAGAGACATGTTACAACACTCAGTACATTCTCTGGTCCAAACCTCTTTATAAACAGAACCAGAGACATGTTACAACACTGACCTTGATAGTGATAGAGGCTGCTCTGACCTTGATAGTGATATTGGCTGCTCTTTGACCTTTTGATCTGGGTCAACTAGTAAAAGCCCAGTAAACAATGGAACACATTATAATAGATAGTTGTTTTTCCTAGTAGTTGGATGCACTGACTGTACATTTCTCCTAAATGCATAAAATTATTTAGTAAAGGAAACCCCACCTGTCCTTAATAAAAATATATTTGTTTTGACCTTTACCAATATAATGGAATTGAGTTATTACATGTATTTAATGTTTGGCGGGTTTTGTTTCTTACAATGCCTAGCATCTTGAATTAGACTGTGTCAAAAAGAGGGAGGCATTTCAAAATATCAGAATGAATTGCTGCTGACTGCATTGATTCAATTAATTAGTCTGGCGGCTGTTGGGGAGAAGGCTGTTTATGCTGCCAGACAGTGGTTTCTACCAGCCCAGGCGTGTCCAGTCCAGCAGTGGGTTAAGGGACCAGACCAAGCAGACTGATCAGGCAGCGCTGCATAATAAGTCTTCCCTAAGCTGGACCAGTTGACTCTGTGCTCAACTTCCCGGCATGGCTGACTGGTTCTCTATAGTGGTGGGTGGCTGAGCCGGGATGAGCGGGGCTCACTGACTGACTGGCTGGCTGACTGGTTGACTAACTGGCAGACTGACTGGTTGACTTCCCGGCTGGCTGGCTGGCTGACTGACTGACTTACTGGCTGGCTGTGGACTGCATTGTATAGAGAAAAGAGCTGATAACCCATATGACAATAGGACTTGTGCAGAACAGATTCCAGACAGGGAGGCCAGCAGGGACGGTCCAAACCAGCTGATTTTGCGCTGCTATTTTGGTCCCCCCTGCGGATCATGCTGCACAGAGTGACTAGCGCCTACAAATATGGTAAGTGAGGGAGAGATCCCCAGCTCAGCTATGTAGAGGCGCTGTCTGTGGAGACAGCTGGGGGAAGACTAGTGGTCACAGCACCGGTATTATTGTCACGGAGCTGTGAGGCTAGGGAGCTGTGAGGCTAGGGAGCTGTGAGGCTAGGTAGTGTCAGGGAGCTGTGAGGCTAGGGAGCTGTGAAGCTAGGGAGCTGTGAAGCTAGGGAGCTGTGAGGCTAGGGAGCTGTGAGGCTAGGTAGTGTCAGGGAGCTGTGAGGCTAGGGAGCTGTGAAGCTAGGGAGCTGTGAAGCTAGGGAGCTGTGAGGCTAGGGAGCTGTGAAGCTAGGGAGCTGTGAAGCTAGGGAGCTGTGAGGCTAGGGAGCTGTGAGGCGCTGTGAGGCTAGGGAGCTGTGAGGCTAGGGAGCTGTGAAGCTAGGGATCTGTGAGGCTAGGGAGCTGTGAGGCTAGGGAGCTGTGAGGCTAGGGAGCTGTGAGGCTAGGGAGCTGTGAAGCCAGGGAGCTGTGAGGCTAGGGAGCTGTGAAGCTAGGGAGCTGTGAAGCCAGGGAGCTGTGAGGCTAGGGAGCTGTGAGGCTAGGGAGCTGTGAGGCTAGGGAGCTGTGAAGCTAGGGAGCTGTGAGGCTAGGGAGCTGTGAGGCTAGGGAGCTGTGAAGCTAGGGAGCTGTGAGGCTAGGGAGCTGTGAGGCTAGGGAGCTGTGAAGCTAGGTAGTGTCAGGGAGCTGTGAGGCTAGGTAGTGTCAGGGAGCTGTGAGGCTAGGTAGTGTCAGGGAGCTGTGAGGCTAGGTAGTGTCAGGGAGCTGTGAGGCTAGGTAGTGTCAGGGAGGTGTGAGGCTAGGTAGTGTCAGGTAGAGACCAGTGTTAGCAGGCTAGGTAGTGTCAGGTAGAGACCAGTGTTAGCAGGCTAGGTAGTGTCAAGTAGAGACCAGTGTTAGCAGGCTAGGTAGTGTCAGGTTAAGACCAGTGTTAGCAGGCTAGGTAGTGTCAGGTAGAGACCAGTGTTAGCAGGCTAGGTAGTATCAGGTAGAGACCAGTGTTAGCAGGCTAGGTAGTGTCAGGTAGAGATCAGTGTTAGCAGGCTAGGTAGTATCAGGTAGAGACCAGTGTTAGCAGGCTAGGTAGTGCCAGGTAGAGACCAGTGTTAGCAGGCTAGGTAGTATCAGGTAGAGACCAGTGTTAGCAGGCTAGGCAGTGTCAGGTAGAGACCCGTGTTAGCAGGCTAGGTAGTATCAGGTTAAGACCAGTGTTAGCAGGCTAGGTAGTATCAGGTAGAGACCAGTGTTAGCAGGCTAGGTAGTATCAGGTTAAGACCAGTGTTAGCAGGCTAGGCAGTGTCAGGTAGAGACCAGTGTTAGCAGGCTAGGTAGTATCAGGTTGAGACCAGTGTTAGCAGGCTAGTTAGTGTCAGGTTAAGACCAGTGTTAGCAGGCTAGGTAGTGTCAGGTAGAGACCAGTGTTAGCAGGCTAGGTAGTGTTAGGTTAAGACCAGTGTTAGCAGGCTAGGTAGTATCAGGTAGAGACCAGTGTTAGCAGGCTAGGTAGTATCAGGTTAGACCAGTGTTAGCAGGCTAGGTAGTGTTAGGTAGAGACCAGTGTTAGCAGGCTAGGTAGTATCAGGTAGAGACCAGTGTTAGCAGGCTAGGTAGTATCAGGTTAGACCAGTGTTAGCAGGCTAGGTAGTATCAGGTAGAGACCAGTGTTAGCAGGCTAGGTAGTATCAGGTTAGACCAGTGTTAGCAGGCTAGGTAGTATCAGGTAGAGACCAGTGTTAGCAGGCTATGTAGTATCAGGTTAGACCAGTGTTAGCAGGCTAGGTAGTGTCAGGTTAAGACCAGTGTTAGCAGGCTAGGCAGTATCAGGTTAGACCAGTGTTAGCAGGCTAGGTAGTATCAGGTAGAGACCAGTGTTAGCAGGCTAGGTAGTATCAGGTAGAGACCAGTGTTAGCAGGCTAGGCAGTGTCAGGTAGAGACCCGTGTTAGCAGGCTAGGTAGTATCAGGTTAAGACCAGTGTTAGCAGGCTAGGTAGTATCAGGTAGAGACCAGTGTTAGCAGGCTAGGTAGTATCAGGTTAAGACCAGTGTTAGCAGGCTAGGCAGTGTCAGGTAGAGACCAGTGTTAGCAGGCTAGGTAGTATCAGGTTGAGACCAGTGTTAGCAGGCTAGTTAGTGTCAGGTTAAGACCAGTGTTAGCAGGCTAGGTAGTGTCAGGTAGAGACCAGTGTTAGCAGGCTAGGTAGTGTTAGGTTAAGACCAGTGTTAGCAGGCTAGGTAGTATCAGGTAGAGACCAGTGTTAGCAGGCTAGGTAGTATCAGGTTAGACCAGTGTTAGCAGGCTAGGTAGTGTTAGGTAGAGACCAGTGTTAGCAGGCTAGGTAGTATCAGGTAGAGACCAGTGTTAGCAGGCTAGGTAGTATCAGGTTAGACCAGTGTTAGCAGGCTAGGTAGTATCAGGTAGAGACCAGTGTTAGCAGGCTAGGTAGTATCAGGTTAGACCAGTGTTAGCAGGCTAGGTAGTATCAGGTAGAGACCAGTGTTAGCAGGCTATGTAGTATCAGGTTAGACCAGTGTTAGCAGGCTAGGTAGTGTCAGGTTAAGACCAGTGTTAGCAGGCTAGGCAGTATCAGGTTAGACCAGTGTTAGCAGGCTAGGTAGTATCAGGTAGAGACCAGTGTTAGCAGGCTAGGTAGTATCAGGTAGAGACCAGTGTTAGCAGGCTAGGTAGTGTTAGGTAGAGACCAGTGTTAGCAGGCTAGGTAGTATCAGGTAGAGACCAGTGTTAGCAGGCTAGGTAGTATCAGGTAGAGACCAGTGTTAGCAGGCTAGGTAGTATCAGGTAGAGACCAGTGTTAGCAGGCTAGGTAGTATCAGGTAGAGACCAGTGTTAGCAGGCTAGGTAGTGTCAGGTTAAGACCAGTGTTAGCAGGCTAGGTAGTGTCAGGTTAAGACCAGTGTTAGCAGGCTAGGTAGTATCAGGTAGAGACCAGTGTTAGCAGGCTAGGTAGTGTCAGGTTAAGACCAGTGTTAGCAGGCTAGGTAGTGTCAGGTAGAGACCAGTGTTAGCAGGCTAGGTAGTGTCAGGTTAAGACCAGTGTTAGCAGGCTAGGTAGTGTCAGGTAGAGACCAGTGTTAGCAGGCTAGGTAGTGTCAGGTTGAGACCAGTGTTAGCAGGCTAGGTAGTATCAGGTAGAGACCAGTGTTAGCAGGCTAGGTAGTGTCAGGTAGAGACCAGTGTTAGCAGGCTAGGTAGTATCAGGTTGAGACCAGTGTTAGCAGGCTAGGTAGTGTCAGGTTGAGACCAGTGTTAGCAGGCTAGGTAGTATCAGGTAGAGACCAGTGTTAGCAGGCTAGGTAGTATCAGGTAGAGACCAGTGTTAGCAGGCTAGGTAGTGTCAGGTTAAGACCAGTGTTAGCAGGCTAGGTAGTATCAGGTAGAGACCAGTGTTAGCAGGCTAGGTAGTGTCAGGTTAAGACCAGTGTTAGCAGGCTAGGTAGTGTCAGGTAGAGACCAGTGTTAGCAGGCTAGGTAGTGTCAGGTAGAGACCAGTGTTAGCAGGCTAGGTAGTGTCAGGTAGAGACCAGTGTTAGCATGCTAGGCATTTCCATTGCTGTAGTGTCCTGTGCTCCGGAACTCGTCTTGTTTCTTCAGGTATTTTTAGCTCTGATATAATGTCTCTCTGCTTGGCCCAATCCCTGCGCTGCTAATTGACGACTCCGGTGTCACTCTCATACAGGGAACATGGCAGTGGAGGAGGGAGCAGAGTTGCTAGAAGCAGTAAGTGTTGACATTAAATGACTTTGTACTCTTTGACTCTCTGCATCACTACTCTTTAGTTTTGACTGTAGGAATGTGTGGTGACATTGGCTGGTGTTGTGTTGTGACTTACGGCTGGAAGGTGGACCAGTGTCGGGGTAATGGATGTTACAGTGTTTACGGGACAGAGGACAAGCATGCTGCAGCATACTGACGCATTGTGTGGCAGGGGCTTAGATTTCAGCTAAGGACCCCGGAATGACTCAGAAATAAGGGAAAAGACTCTTTTATATTAGTGTGTCACTGTGGGGGAGATGACTGAAGTACATATGAACATTAACAGGGATGTTACTTTAGTAGATATGAACAGGGATGTTACTGTAGTAGATATGAACAGGGATGTTACTGTAGTAGATATTAACAGGGATGTTACTTTAGTAGATATTAACAGGGATGCTACTTTAGTATATATGAACAGGGATGCTACTTTAGTAGATATGAACAGGGATGTTACTGTAGTAGATATTAACAGGGATGTTACTGTAGTAGATATTAACAGGGATGTTACTGTAGTAGATATGAACAGGGATGTTACTGTAGTAGATATGAACAGGGATGTTACTGTAGTAGATATTAACAGGGATGTTACTGTAGTAGATATTAACAGGGATGTTACTTTAGTAGATATTAACAGGGATGTTACTGTAGTAGATATGAACAGGGATGTTACTGTAGTAGATATGAACAGGGATGTTACTGTAGTAGATATGAACAGGGATGTTACTGTAGTAGATATTAACATTAACAGGGATGTTACTGTAGTAGATATTAACAGGGATGTTACTTTAGTAGATATTAACAGGGATGTTACTGTAGTAGATATGAACAGGGATGTTACTGTAGTAGATATGAACAGGGATGTTACTGTAGTAGATATGAACAGGGATGTTACTGTAGTAGATATTAACATTAACAGGGATGTTACTGTAGTAGATATGAACAGGGATGTTACTGTAGTAGATATGAACAGGGATGTTACTGTAGTAGATATTAACAGGGATGTTACTGTAGTAGATATGAACAGGGATGTTACTGTAGTAGATATGAACAGGGATGTTACTGTAGTAGATATGAACAGGGATGTTACTGTAGTAGATATTAACAGGGATGTTACTGTATTAGATATGAACAGGGATGTTACTGTAGTAGATATGAACAGGGATGTTACTGTAGTAGATATGAACAGGGATGTTACTGTAGTAGATATGAACAGGGATGTTACTGTAGTAGATATGAACAGGGATGTTACTGTAGTAGATATGAACAGGGATGTTACTGTAGTAGATATGAACAGGGATGTTACTGTAGTAGATATGAACAGGGATGTTACTGTAGTAGATATTAACAGGGATGTTACTGTAGTAGATATGAACAGGGATGTTACTGTAGTAGATATGAACAGGGATGTTACTGTAGTAGATATGAACAGGGATGTTACTGTAGTAGATATTAACAGGGATGTTACTGTAGTAGATATGAACAGGGATGTTACTGTAGTAGATATGAACAGGGATGTTACTGTAGTAGATATTAACAGGGATGTTACTGTAGTAGATATGAACAGGGATGTTACTGTAGTAGATATGAACAGGGATGTTACTGTAGTAGATATGAACAGGGGTGTTACTGTAGTAGATATGAACAGGGATGTTACTGTAGTAGATATTAACAGGGATGTTACTGTAGTAGATATGAACAGGGATGTTACTGTAGTAGATATGAACAGGGATGTTACTGTAGTAGATATGAACAGGGATGTTACTGTAGTAGATATTAACAGGGATGTTACTGTAGTAGATATGAACAGGGATGTTACTGTAGTAGACATTAACAGGGATGTTACTGTAGTAGATATTAACAGGGATGTTACTGTAGTAGATATGAACAGGGATGTTACTGTAGTAGATATTAACAGGGATGTTACTGTAGTAGATATGATCAGGGATGTTACTGTAGTAGATATTAACAGGGATGTTACTGTAGTAGATATGAACAGGGATGTTACTGTAGTAGATATGAACAGGGATGTTACTGTAGTAGATATGAACAGGGATGTTACTGTAGTAGATGTTAACAGGGATGTTACTGTAGTAGATATTAACAGGGATGTTACTGTAGTAGATATGAACAGGGATGTTACTGTAGTAGATATGAACAGGGATGTTACTGTAGTAGATATGAACAGGGATGTTACTGTAGTAGATATTAACAGGGATGTTACTGTAGTAGATATTAACAGGGATGTTACTGTAGTAGATATGAACAGGGATGTTACTGTAGTAGATATGAACAGGGATGTTACTGTAGTAGATATTAACAGGGATGTTACTGTAGTAGATATGAACAGGGATGTTACTGTAGTAGATATGAACAGGGATGTTACTGTAGTAGATGTTAACAGGGATGTTACTGTAGTAGATGTTAACAGGGATGTTACTGTAGTAGATATGAACAGGGATGTTACTGTAGTAGATGTTAACAGGGATGTTACTGTAGTAGATGTTAACAGGGATGTTACTGTAGTAGATATTAACAGGGATGTTACTGTAGTAGATGTTAACAGGGATGTTACTGTAGTAGATATTAACAGGGATGTTACTGTAGTAGATATGAACAGGGATGTTACTGTAGTAGATGTTAACAGGGATGTTACTGTAGTAGATGTTAACAGGGATGTTACTGTAGTAGATGTTAACAGGGATGTTACTGTAGTAGATATTAACAGGGATGTTACTGTAGTAGATGTTAACAGGGATGTTACTGTAGTAGATATTAACAGGGATGTTACTGTAGTAGATATGAACAGGGATGTTACTGTAGTAGATATGAACAGGGATGTTACTGTAGTAGATGTTAACAGGGATGTTACTGTAGTAGATGTTAACAGGGATGTTACTGTAGTAGATATTAACAGGGATGTTACTGTAGTAGATATTAACAGGGATGTTACTGTAGTAGATATGAACAGGGATGTTACTGTAGTAGATATGAACAGGGATGTTACTGTAGTAGATATGAACAGGGATGTTACTGTAGTAGATATTAACAGGGATGTTACTGTAGTAGATATTAACAGGGATGTTACTGTAGTAGATATGAACAGGGATGTTACTGTAGTAGATGTTAACAGGGATGTTACTGTAGTAGATGTTAACAGGGATGTTACTGTAGTAGATGTTAACAGGGATGTTACTGTAGTAGATATTAACAGGGATGTTACTGTAGTAGATATGAACAGGGATGTTACTGTAGTAGATATGAACAGGGATGTTACTGTAGTAGATATTAACAGGGATGTTACTGTAGTAGATGTTAACAGGGATGTTACTGTAGTAGATATTAACAGGGATGTTACTGTAGTAGATGTTAACAGGGATGTTACTGTAGTAGATATTAACAGGGATGTTACTGTAGTAGATATGAACAGGGATGTTACTGTAGTAGATATGAACAGGGATGTTACTGTAGTAGATGTTAACAGGGATGTTACTGTAGTAGATGTTAACAGGGATGTTACTGTAGTAGATGTTAACAGGGATGTTACTGTAGTAGATATTAACAGGGATGTTACTGTAGTAGATGTTAACAGGGATGTTACTGTAGTAGATATTAACAGGGATGTTACTGTAGTAGATATGAACAGGGATGTTACTGTAGTAGATATGAACAGGGATGTTACTGTAGTAGATGTTAACAGGGATGTTACTGTAGTAGATGTTAACAGGGATGTTACTGTAGTAGATGTTAACAGGGATGTTACTGTAGTAGATATTAACAGGGATGTTACTGTAGTTGATATGAACAGGGAGGTTACTGTAGTAGATGTTAACAGGGATGTTACTGTAGTAGATGTTAACAGGGATGTTACTGTAGTAGATATGAACAGGGAGGTTACTGTAGTAGATGTTAACAGGGATGTTACTGTAGTAGATGTTAACAGGGATGTTACTGTAGTAGATATTAACAGGGATGTTACTGTAGTAGATATGATCAGGGATGTTACTGTAGTAGATATTAACAGGGATGTTACTGTAGTAGATATGAACAGGGATGTTACTGTAGTAGATGTTAACAGGGATGTTACTGTAGTAGATATTAACAGGGATGTTACTGTAGTAGATATGAACAGGGATGTTACTGTAGTAGATATGAACAGGGATGTTACTGTAGTAGATATGAACAGGGATGTTACTGTAGTAGATATTAACAGGGATGTTACTGTAGTAGATATTAACAGGGATGTTACTGTAGTAGATATGAACAGGGATGTTACTGTAGTAGATATTAACAGGGATGTTACTGTAGTAGATATGAACAGGGATGTTACTGTAGTAGATATGAACAGGGATGTTACTGTAGTAGATGTTAACAGGGATGTTACTGTAGTAGATGTTAACAGGGATGTTACTGTAGTAGATATGAACAGGGATGTTACTGTAGTAGATATGAACAGGGATGTTACTGTAGTAGATGTTAACAGGGATGTTACTGTAGTAGATATGAACAGGGATGTTACTGTAGTAGATATGAACAGGGATGTTACTGTAGTAGATGTTAACAGGGATGTTACTGTAGTAGATATTAACAGGGATGTTACTGTAGTATATATTAACAGGGATGTTACTGTAGTAGATATTAACAGGGATGTTACTGTAGTAGATATGAACAGGGATGTTACTGTAGTAGATGTTAACAGGGATGTTACTGTAGTAGATATTAACAGGGATGTTACTGTAGTAGATATGAACAGGGATGTTACTGTAGTAGATATGAACAGGGATGTTACTGTAGTAGATATTAACAGGGATGTTACTGTAGTAGATATTAACAGGGATGTTTAATGAAGGCACCTGATCTTGACCACTGCTACTGCTACCGCTGTGTGGTGACAGAGACACTATGAGGACAGAGAAACTGTGGGGACAGAGGGTCTGTGGGAACAGAGACACTATGAGGACAGAGAAACTGTGGGGACAGAGAGACAGCTTGGACTGTGAGGAGAGATACACTATGATGACAGAGATACATTGACACTGGGGGGACAGAGACACAGTGAGGACAGAGAAACAGTGAGTACAGAGAGACAGATAGGACTGTGAGGACAGATGAACTATGAGGACAGAGAGACAGAGACACTGTGGGGACAGAGACACAGTGAGGACAGAGACACAGTGAGGACAGAGAGACAGATAGGACTGTGAGGACAGATGAACTATGAGGACAGAGAGACAGAGACACTGTGGGGACAGAGACACAGTGAGGACAGAGAGGACTGTGAAGACAGACACTTACGGGAAAGAGGGACTGTGAGGAAAGCGACACGGTGAGGATAGATAGGGACTGTGATGAAAGATGGACTATGAGTACAGAGAGGGACTGTGATGATATGTGGGGACTGTGGGGACTATATGAGGCTATCGACGTTGAGGTCGGATGTATATCACCTGACTACAGTAGGAGGGAGATTGGAGAGAGGTGTATATCACCTGACTACAGTGGGAGGGAGATTGGAGAGAGGTGTATATCACCTGACTACAGTGGGAGGGAGATTGGAGAGAGGTGTATATCACCTGACTACAGTAGGAGGGAGATTGGAGAGAGGTGTATATCACCTGACTACAGTAGGAGGGAGATTGGAGAGAGGTGTATATCACCTGACTACAGTGGGAGGGAGATTGGAGAGAGGTGTATATCACCTGACTACAGTGGGAGGGAGATTGGAGAGAGGTGTATATCACCTGACTACAGTGGGAGGGAGATTGGAGAGAGGTGTATATCACCTGACTACAGTGGGAGGGAGATTGGAGAGAGGTGTATATCACCTGACTACAGTAGGAGGGAGATTGGAGAGAGGTGTATATCACCTGACTACAGTGGGAGGGAGATTGGAGAGAGGTGTATATCACCTGACTACAGTAGGAGGGAGATTGGAGAGAGATGTATATCACCTGACTACAGTAGGAGGGAGATTGGAGAGAGATGTATATCACCTGACTACAGTAGGAGGGAGATTGGAGAGAGGTGTATATCACCTGACTACAGTAGGAGGGAGATTGGAGAGAGGTGTATATCACCTGACTACAGTGGGAGGGAGATTGGAGAGAGATGTATATCACCTGACTACAGTAGGAGGGAGATTGGAGAGAGGTGTATATCACCTGACTACAGTAGGAGGGAGATTGGAGAGAGGTGTATATCACCTGACTACAGTGGGAGGGAGATTGGAGAGAGGTGTATATCACCTGACTACAGTGGGAGGGAGATTGGAGAGAGGTGTATATCACCTGACTACAGTAGGAGGGAGATTGGAGAGAGATGTATATCACCTGACTACAGTAGGAGGGAGATTGGAGAGAGGTGTATATCACCTGACTACAGTAGGAGGGAGATTGGAGAGAGATTTTTTATCACCTGACTACAGTGGGAGGGAGATTGGAGAGAGGTGTATATCACCTGACTACATTTACATTTACATTTAAGTCATTTAGCAGACGCTCTTATCCAGAGCGACTTACAAATTGGTGCATACACCTTATGACATCCAGTGGAACAGCCACTTTACAATAGTGCATCTAAATCTTTTAAGGGGGGGGGGGGGGTGAGAAGGATTACTTTATCCTATCCTAGGTATTCCTTAAAGAGGTGGGGTTTCAGGTGTCTCCGGAAGGTGGTGATTGACTCCGCTGTCCTGGCGTCGTGAGGGAGTTTGTTCCACCATTGGGGGGCCAGAGCAGCGAACAGTTTTGACTGGGCTGAGCGGGAACTGTACTTCCTCAGTGGTAGGGAGGCGAGCAGGCCAGAGGTGGATGAACGCAGTGCCCTTGTTTGGGTGTAGGGCCTGATCAGAGCCTGGAGGTACTGAGGTGCCGTTCCCCTCACAGCTCCGTAGGCAAGCACCATGGTCTTGTAGCGGATGCGAGCTTCAACTGGAAGCCAGTGGAGAGAGCGGAGGAGCGGGGTGACGTGAGAGAACTTGGGAAGGTTGAACACCAGACGGGCTGCGGCGTTCTGGATGAGTTGTAGGGGTTTAATGGCACAGGCAGGGAGCCCAACCAACAGCGAGTTGCAGTAATCCAGACGGGAGATGACAAGTGCCTGGATTAGGACCTGCGCCGCTTCCTGTGTGAGGCAGGGTCGTACTCTGCGGATGTTGTAGAGCATGAACCTACAGGAACGGGCCACCGCCTTGATGTTAGTTGAGAACGACAGGGTGTTGTCCAGGATCACGCCAAGGTTCTTAGCGCTCTGGGAGGAGGACACAATGGAGTTGTCAACCGTGATGGCGAGATCATGGAACGGGCAGTCCTTCCCCGGGAGGAAGAGCAGCTCCGTCTTGCCGAGGTTCAGCTTGAGGTGGTGATCCGTCATCCACACTGATATGTCTGCCAGACATGCAGAGATGCGATTCGCCACCTGGTCATCAGAAGGGGGAAAGGAGAAGATTAGTTGTGTGTCGTCTGCATAGCAATGATAGGAGAGACCATGTGAGGTTATGACAGAGCCAAGTGACTTGGTGTATAGCGAGAATAGGAGAGGGCCTAGAACAGAGCCCTGGGGGACACCAGTGGTGAGAGCACGTGGTGAGGAGACAGATTCTCGCCACGCCACCTGGTAGGAGCGACCTGTCAGGTAGGACGCAATCCAAGCGTGGGCCGCGCCGGAGATGCCCAACTCGGAGAGGGTGGAGAGGAGGATCTGATGGTTCACAGTATCGAAGGCAGCCGATAGGTCTAGAAGGATGAGAGCAGAGGAGAGAGAGTTAGCTTTAGCAGTGCGGAGCGCCTCCGTGATACAGAGAAGAGCAGTCTCAGTTGAATGACTAGTCTTGAAACCTGACTGATTTGGATCAAGAAGGTCATTCTGAGAGAGATAGCGGGAGAGCTGGCCAAGGACGGCACGTTCAAGAGTTTTGGAGAGAAAAGAAAGAAGGGATACTGGTCTGTAGTTGTTGACATCGGAGGGATCGAGTGTAGGTTTTCTCAGAAGGGGTGCAACTCTCGCTCTCTTGAAGACGGAAGGGACGTAGCCAGCGGTCAGGGATGAGTTGATGAGCGAGGTGAGGTAAGGGAGAAGGTCTCCGGAAATGGTCTGGAGAAGAGAGGAGGGGATAGGGTCAAGCGGGCAGGTTGTTGGGCGGCCGGCCGTCACAAGACGCGAGATTTCATCTGGAGAGAGAGGGGAGAAAGAGGTCAGAGCACAGGGTAGGGCAGTGTGAGCAGAACCAGCGGTGTCGTTTGACTTAGCAAACGAGGATCGGATGTCGTCGACCTTCTTTTCAAAATGGTTGACGAAGTCATCTGCAGAGAGGGAGGAGGGGGGGGGAGGGGGAGGAGGATTCAGGAGGGAGGAGAATGTGGCAAAGAGCTTCCTAGGGTTAGAGGCAGATGCTTGGAATTTAGAGTGGTAGAAAGTGGCTTTAGCAGCAGAGACAGAAGAGGAAAATGTAGAGAGGAGGGAGTGAAAGGATGCCAGGTCCGCAGGGAGGCGAGTTTTCCTCCATTTCCGCTCGGCTGCCCGGAGCCCTGTTCTGTGAGCTCGCAATGAGTCGTCGAGCCACGGAGCGGGAGGGGAGGACCGAGCCGGCCTGGAGGATAGGGGACAGAGAGAGTCAAAGGATGCAGAAAGGGAGGAGAGGAGGGTTGAGGAGGCAGAATCAGGAGATAGGTTGGAGAAGGTTTGAGCAGAGGGAAGAGATGATAGGATGGAAGAGGAGAGAGTAGCGGGGGAGAGAGAGCGAAGGTTGGGACGGCGCGATACCATCCGAGTAGGGGCAGTGTGGGAAGTGTTGGATGAGAGCGAGAGGGAAAAGGATACAAGGTAGTGGTCGGAGACTTGGAGGGGAGTTGCAATGAGGTTAGTGGAAGAACAGCATCTAGTAAAGATGAGGTCGAGCGTATTGCCTGCCTTGTGAGTAGGGGGGGAAGGTGAGAGGGTGAGGTCAAAAGAGGAGAGGAGTGGAAAGGAGGCAGAGAGGAATGAGTCAAAGGTAGACGTGGGGAGGTTAAAGTCGCCCAGAACTGTGAGAGGTGAGCCGTCCTCAGGAAAGGAGCTTATCAAGGCATCAAGCTCATTGATGAACTCTCCGAGGGAACCTGGAGGGCGATAAATGATAAGGATGTTAAGCTTGAAAGGGCTGGTAACTGTGACAGCATGGAATTCAAAGGAGGCGATAGACAGATGGGTAAGGGGAGAAAGAGAGAATGACCACTTGGGAGAGATGAGGATCCCGGTGCCACCACCCCGCTGACCAGAAGCTCTCGGGGTGTGCGAGAACACGTGGGCGGACGAAGAGAGAGCAGTAGGAGTAGCAGTGTTATCTGTGGTGATCCATGTTTCCGTCAGTGCCAAGAAGTCGAGGGACTGGAGGGAGGCATAGGCTGAGATGAACTCTGCCTTGTTGGCCGCAGATCGGCAGTTCCAGAGGCTACCGGAGACCTGGAACTCCACGTGGGTCGTGCGCGCTGGGACCACCAGATTAGGGTGGCCGCGGCCACGCGGTGTGGAGCGTTTGTATGGTCTGTGCAGAGAGGAGAGAACAGGGATAGACAGACACATAGTTGACAGGCTACAGAAGAGGCTACGCTAATGCAAAGGAGATTCGAATGACAACTGGACTACACGTCTCGAATGTTCAGAAAGTTAAGCTTACGTAGCAAGAATCTTATTGACTAAAATGATTAAAATGATACAGTACTGCTGAAGTAGGCTAGCTGGCAGTGGCTGCGTTGTTGACTTTGTAGGCTAGCTGGCAGTGGCTGCGTTGTTGACACTGCACTAATCAAGTCGTTCCGTTGAGTGTAATAGTTTCTACAGTGCTGCTATTCGGGGGCTAGCTGGCTAGCTAGCAGTGTTGATTACGTTACGTTGCGTTAAAAGAACGACAATAGCTGGCTAGCTAACCTAGAAAATCGCTCTAGACTACACAATTATCTTTGATACAAAGACGGCTATGTAGCTAGCTATGTAGCTAGCTACGATCAAACAAATCAAACCGTTGTACTGTAATGAAATGAAATGAAAATGTGATACTACCTGTGGAGCGAAGCGGAATGCGACCGGGTTGTTGAGTGCGGAAGTTCTATTCGGTAGACGTTGGCTAGCTGTTGGCTAGCTAGCAGTGTCTCCTACGTTAAGGACGATAAATAGCTGGCTAGCTAACCTCTGTAGATTAAGATAATCACTCTAAAACTACACACTCTAAACTCCACAATTATCTTGGATACGAAGACAGCAAAGACAACTATGTACCTAGCTAACACTACACTAATCAAGTCGTTCAGTTGAGTGTAATAGTTTCTACAGTGCTGCTATTCGGTAGACGTTTGCTAGCTGGCTAGCTGCTGGGCAGATAGCAGTGTAGACTACGTTAGGACGACGGAATACGATAATTACGCAATTATCTTTGATACAAAGACGGCTATGTAGCTAGCTAAGAAGAAATTGCTAAGATTAGACAAATCAAACCGTTGTACTATAATGAAATGTAATGAAATGTAATGAAAAGTTATACTACCTGCGGACCAAAGTGCGAATGCGACCGCTCGCTCCAACTACAGTGGGAGGGAGATTGGAGAGAGGTGTATATCACCTGACTACAGTAGGAGGGAGATTGGAGAGAGATGTATATCACCTGACTACAGTAGGGGGGAGATGTATATCACCTGACTACAGTAGGAGGGAGATTGGAGAGAGGTGTATATCACCTGACTACAGTGGGAGGGAGATTGGAGAGAGGTGTATATCACCTGACTACAGTAGGAGGGAGATTGGAGAGAGGTGTATATCACCTGACTACAGTGGGAGGGAGATTGGAGAGAGGAGTATATCACCTGACTACAGTAGGAGGGAGATTGGAGAGAGGTGTATATCACCTGACTACAGTAGGAGGGAGATTGGAGAGAGATGTATATCACCTGACTACAGTGGGAGGGAGATTGGAGAGAGGTGTATATCACCTGACTACAGTGGGAGGGAGATTGGAGAGAGGTGTATATCACCTGACTACAGTGGGAGGGAGATTGGAGAGAGGTGTATATCACCTGGTAGTTAGGATAGTTCCTGGTAGTTAGGGTTAGGGTAGTTCCTGGTAGTTAGGGTTAGGGTCGTTCCTGGTAGTTAGGGTTAGGGTGGTTCTTGGTAGTTAGGGTAGTTCCTGGTAGTTATGGTTAGGGTAGTTCCTGGTAGTTGGGGTTAGGGTAGTTCCTGGTAGTTGGGGTTAGGGTAGTTCCTGGTAGTTAGGGATAGGGTGGTTCCTGGTAGTTAGGGTAGTTCCTGGTAGTTATGGTTAGGGTAGTTCCTGGTAGTTAGTGTTAGGGTAGTTCCTGGTAGTTAGGGTTAGGGTAGATCCTGGTAGTTAGTGTTAGGGTAATTCCTGGTAGTTAGTGATAGGGTGGTTCCTGGTAGTTTCTGGTAGTTAGGGTTAGGGTAGTTCCTGGTAGTTAGGACTAGGGTGGTTCCTGGTAGTTAGGGTAGTTCCTGGTAGTTATGGTTAGGGTAGTTCCTGGTAGTTAGTGTTAGGGTAGTTCCTGGTAGTTAGGGTTAGGGTGGTTCCTGGTAGTTAGGGTAGTTCCTGGTAGTTATGGTTAGGGTAATTCCTGGTAGTTAGTGATAGGGTGGTTCCTGGTAGTTTCTGGTAGTTAGGGTTAGTGTAGTTCCTGGTAGTTAGGGTTAGGGTGGTTCCTGGTAGTTAGGGTTAGGGTGGTTCCTGGTAGTTAGGGTTAGGGTGGTTCCTGGTAGTTAGGGTTAGGGTGGTTCCTGGTAGTTAGGGTTAGGGTGGTTCCTGGTAGTTAGGGTTAGGGTGGTTCCTGGTAGTTAGGGTTAGGGTGGTTCCTGGTAGTTAGGGTTAGGGTGGTTCCTGGTAGTTAGGGTAGTTCTCCACCTCCCAGTCTGATGGCTGATGTCTCTGTTGATATGCTAACCATCTACTGTATGGTATGATAACATGCTTTATGTGGTCTGATCTCATTACCTTCTAGCTACTTGCTGAAACGTTAGGGTCCATGCTTTATGTGGTCTGATCTCATTATTCTCTAGCTACCTGCTGAAACGTTAGGGTCCATGCTTTATGTGGTCTGATCTCATTACCCTCTAGCTACCTGCTGAAACATTATGGTCCATGCTTTATGTGGTCTGATCTCATTATTCTCTAGCTACCTGCTGAAACGTTAGGGTCCATGCTTTATGTGGTCTGATCTCATTACCTTCTAGCTACTCGCTGAAACGTTAGGGTCCATGCTTTATGTGGTCTGATCTCATTACCCTCTAGCTACCTGCTGAAACGTTAGGGTCCATGCTTTATGTGGTCTGATCTCATTACCTTCTAGCTACTCGCTGAAACGTTAGGGTCCATGCTTTATGTGGTCTGATCTCATTACCTTCTAGCTACTCGCTGAAACGTTAGGGTCCATGCTTTATGTGGTCTGATCTCATTATTCTGTAGCTACCTGCTGAAACGTTAGGGTCCATGCTTTATGTGGTCTGATCTCATTACCCTCTAGCTACCTGCTGAAACGTTAGGGTCCATGCTTTATGTGGTCTGATCTCATTATTCTCTAGCTACCTGCTGAAACGTTAGGGTCCATGCTTTATGTGGTCTGATCTCATTACCTTCTAGCTACCTGCTGAAACGTTAGGGTCCATGCTTTATGTGGTCTGATCTCATTATTCTCTAGCTACCTGCTGAAACGTTAGGATCCATGCTTTATGTGGTCTGATCTCATTATTCTCTAGCTACCTGCTGAAACGTTAGGATCCATGCTTTATGTGGTCTGATCTCATTACCTTCTAGCTACCTGCTGAAACGTTAGGGTCCATGCTTTATGTGGTCTGATCTCATTACCTTCTAGCTACCTGCTGAAACGTTAGGGTCCATGCTTTATGTGGTCTGATCTCATTATTCTCTAGCTACCTGCTGAAACGTTAGGGTCCATGCTTTATGTGGTCTGATCTCATTACCTTCTAGCTACCTGCTGAAACGTTAGGATCCATGCTTTATGTGGTCTGATCTCATTATTCTCTAGCTATCTGCTGAAACGTTAGGGTCCATGCTTTATGTGGTCTGATCTCATTATTCTCTAGCTACCTGCTGAAACGTTAGGGTCCATGCTTTATGTGGTCTGATCTCATTATTCTCTAGCTACCTGCTGAAACGTTAGGGTCCATGCTTTATGTGGTCTGATCTCATTATTCTCTAGCTACCTGCTGAAACGTTAGGGTCCATGCTTTATGTGGTCTGATCTCATTACCTTCTAGCTACCTGCTGAAACGTTAGGGTCCATGCTTTATTTGGTCTGATCTCATTATTCTCTAGCTACCTGCTGAAACGTTAGGGTCCATGCTTTATGTGGTCTGATCTCATTACCTTCTAGCTACCTGCTGAAACGTTAGGGTCCATGCTTTATTTGGTCTGATCTCATTATTCTCTAGCTATCTGCTGAAACGTTAGGGTCCATGCTTTATGTGGTCTGATCTCATTATTCTCTAGCTACCTGCTGAAACGTTAGGGTCCATGCTTTATGTGGTCTGATCTCATTATTCTCTAGCTACCTGCTGAAACGTTAGGGTCCATGCTTTATGTGGTCTGATCTCATTACCTTCTAGCTACCTGCTGAAACGTTAGGGTCCATGCTTTATGTGGTCTGATCTCATTATTCTCTAGCTACCTGCTGAAACGTTAGGGTCCATGCTTTATGTGGTCTGATCTCATTATTCTCTAGCTACCTGCTGAAACGTTAGGGTCCATGCTTTATGTGGTCTGATCTCATTATTCTCTAGCTACCTGCTGAAACGTTAGGGTCCATGCTTTATGTGGTCTGATCTCATTACCTTCTAGCTACCTGCTGAAACGTTAGGGTCCATGCTTTATGTGGTCTGATCTCATTACCCTCTAGCTACTCGCTGAAACGTTAGGGTCCATGCTTTATGTGGTCTGATCTCTAGCTACCTGCTGAATAACATGGCTATATACAGGAAGTACCAGTATTGAGTCAATGTGCAGGGGTACCAGGTAATAACATGGCTAAATACAGGAAGTACCAGTACCTAGTCAATGTGCAGGGGTACCAGGTAATAACATGGCTATATACAGGAAGTACCAGTATTGAGTCAATGTGCAGGGGTACCAGGTAATAACATGGCTATATACAGGAAGTACCAGTACCTAGTCAATGTGCAGGGGTACCAAGTAATAACATGGCTATATACAGGAAGTACCAGTATTGAGTCAATGTGCAGGGGTACCAGGTAATAACATGGCTATATACAGGAAGTACCAGTATTGAGTCAATGTGCAGGGGTACCAGGTAATATCATGGCTATATACAGGAAGTACCAGTATTAAGTCAATGTGCAGGGGTACCAGGTAATAACATGGCTATATACAGGAAGTACCAGTATTGAGTCAATGTGCAGGGGTACCAGGTAATAACATGGCTATATACAGGAAGTACCAGTATTGAGTCAATGTGCAGGGGTACCAGGTAATAACATGGCTATATACAGGAAGTACCAGTATTGAGTCAATGTGCAGTGGTACCAGGTAATAACATGGCTATATACAGGACGTACCAGTACTGAGTTGATGTTTAGGGGTACCAGGTAATAACATGGCTATATACAGGAAGTACCAGTATTGCGTCAATGTGCAGGGGTACCAGGTAATAACATGGCTATATACATGGGGTACCAGGTAATAACATGGCTATATACAGGGAGTACCAGGTAATAACATGGCTATATACAGGGAGTACCAGGTAATAACATGGCTATATACAGGGAGTACCAGGTAATAACATGGCTATATAGAGGAAGTTCCAGGTAATACCATGGCTATATACAGGACATACCAGGTAATAACATGGCTATATACAGGGAGTACCAGGTAATAACATGGCTATATACAGGAAGTACCAGGTAATAACATGTCTATATACAGGAAGTACCAGGTAATAACATGGCTATATACAGGGTGTTACAGTTAATAACATGGCTATATACAGGACGCAACAGGTAATTCCATGGCTATATACAGGAAGTTCCAGGTAATAACATGGCTATATACAGGACGTACCAGGTAATAACATGGCTATATACAGGAAGTTCCAGGTAATAACCTGGCTATATACATGACGTACCAGGTAATAACATGGCTATATACAGGACGTACCAGGTAATACCATGGCTATATACAGGACATACCAGGTAATAACATGGCTATATACAGGGAGTACCAGGTAATAACATGGCTATATACAGGAAGTTCCAGGTAATAACATGGCTATATACAGGGAGTACCAGGTAATAACATGGCTATATACAGGGAGTACCAGGTAATAACATGGCTATATACAGGGAGTACCAGGTAATAACATGGCTATATACAGGGAGTACCAGGTAATAACATGGCTATATACAGGGAGTACCAGGTAATAACACGGCTATATACAGGGAGTACCATGTAATACCATGGCTATATACAGGAAGTACCAGTATTGAGTCAATGTGCAGGGGTACCAGGTGTGTGTGTGTGTGTGTGTGTGTGTGTGTGTGTGTGTGTGTGTGTGTGTGTGTGTGTGTGTGCATATCCGAGTGTAAAACAATATGATAAAGAAATCAATAGTAAAGGAGTCCAGGAAGCCATTTGATGAGCTGTTCAGCAGTCTGATGGCTTGGGGTAGAAGCTGTACGGCAGTCTAATGGCTTGGGGGTAGAAGCTGTTCAGCAGTCTAATGGCTTGGGGGTAGAAGCTGTTCAGCAGTCTAATGGATTGGGGGTAGAAGCTGTTCAGCAGTCTAATGGCTTGGGGGGTAGAAGCTGTTCAGCAGTCTAATGGCTTGGGGGTAGAAGCTGTTCAGCAGTCTAATGGCTTGGGGGTAGAAGCTGTTCAGCAGTCTAATGGATTGGGGGTAGAAGCTGTTCAGCAGTCTAATGGCTTGGGGGTAGAAGCTGTTCAGCAGTCTGATGGATTGGGGGTAGAAGCTGTTCAGCAGTCTAATGGCTTGGGGGTAGAAGCTGTTCAGCAGTCTGATGGCTTGGTGGTAGAAGCTGTTCAGCAGTCTGATGGTTTGGGGGTAGAAGCTGTTCAGCAGTCTGATGGCTTGGTGGTAGAAGCTGTTCAGCAGTCTGATGGTTTGGTGGTAGAAGCTGTTCAGCAGTCTGATGGTTTGGGGGTAGAAGCTGTTCAGCAGTCTAATGACTTGGGGGTAGAAGCTGTTCAGCAGTCTAATGGCTTGGGGGTAGAAGCTGTTCAGCAGTCTAATGGTTTGGGGGTAGAAGCTGTTCAGCAGTCTAATGGCTTGGGGGTAGAAGCTGTTCAGCAGTCTGATGGCTTGGGGGTAGAAGCTGTTCAGCAGTCTAATGGCTTGGGGGGTAGAAGCTGTTCAGGAGCCTTTTGGTCCCATACTTGGTGCTCCAGGACCGCTCCACATGGCAGGAGATGTTGAGCTTCATCAACTGTCTGTTTCCTGTTGCATGAAAGGAACACTGTCTGTGGTAGATTGTGAAATGCGGCATCTTTTTTCTTGAGAAGTCTTTGGCGGGGGAGACAGATGCTGAGGGATTATTTCTCCAGGGAGGCTCTACATATCTCCACATCACACTGTTTGTTCTAGAAAGGACAGGTGTTAAACAGATTGACCTCAGAGACAGCCCTGTGAAGGGGGAGAACCCAAGGAGAATACCATTAGACAAAGAAGAGGGGGGGGGGGGGGGGGGTTACCCAAGGAGCATACATTCTACAGACAACCTCCTCTAGTTTAACATACTACAGAGACAGTAACCTCCTCTAGTTTAACATACTACAGAGACAGTAACCTCCTATAGTGTAACATACTACAGAGACAGTAACCTCCTCTAGTGTAACATACTACAGAGACAGTAACCTCCTCTAGTGTAACATACTACAGAGACAGTAACCTCCTCTAGTGTAACATACTACAGAGACAGTAACCTCCTCTAGTGTAACATACTACAGAGACAGTAACCTCCTCTAGTGTAACATACTACAGAGACAGTAACCTCCTCTAGTGTAACATACTACAGAGACAGTAACCTCCTCTAGTTTAACATACTACAGAGACAGTAACCTCCTCTAGTGTAACATACTACAGAGACAGTAACCTCCTCTAGTGTAACATACTACAGAGACAGTAACCTCCTCTAGTGTAACATACTACAGAGACAGTAACCTCCTCTAGTGTAACATACTACAGAGACAGTAACCTCCTCTAGTGTAACATACTACAGAGACAGTAACCTCCTCTAGTGTAACATACTACAGAGACAGTAACCTCCTCTAGTGTAACATACTACAGAGACAGTAACCTCCTCTAGTGTAACATACTACAGAGACAGTAACCTCCTCTAGTGTAACATACTACAGAGAAAGTAACCTCCTCTAGTGTAACATACTACACAGACAGTAACCTCATCTAGTGTAACATACTACAGAGACAGTAACATCCTCTAGTGTAACATACTACAGTAACCTCCTCTAGTGTAACATACTACAGAGACAGTAACCTCCTCTAGTGTAACATACTACAGAGACAGTAACCTCCTCTAGTGTAACATACTACAGAGACAGTAACCTCCTCTAGTGTAACATACTACAGAGACAGTAACCTCCTCTAGTGTAACATACTACAGAGACAGTAACCTCCTCTAGTTTAACATACTACAGAGACAGTAACCTCCTCTAGTGTAACATACTACAGAGACAGTAACCTCCTCTAGTGTAACATACTACAGAGGCAGTAACCTCCTCTAGTGTAACATACTACAGAGACAGTAATCTCCTCTAGTGTAACATACTACAGAGACAGTAACCTCCTCTAGTGTAACATACTACAGAGACAGTAACCTCCTCTAGTGTAACATACTACAGAGACAGTAACCTCCTCTAGTGTAACATACTACAGAGACAGTAACCTCCTCTAGTGTAACATACTACAGAGACAGTAACCTCCTCTAGTGTAACATACTACAGAGACAGTAACCTCCTCTAGTGTAACATACTACAGAGACAGTAACCTCCTCTAGTTTAACATACTACAGAGACAGTAACCTCCTCTAGTGTAACATACTACAGAGACAGTAACCTCCTCTAGTGTAACATACTACAGAGACAGTAACCTCCTCTAGTTTAACATACTACAGAGACAGTAACCTCCTCTAGTGTAACATACTACAGAGACAGTAACCTCCTCTAGTGTAACATACTACAGAGACAGTAACCTCCTCTAGTGTAACATACTACAGAGACAGTAACCTCCTCTAGTGTAACATACTACAGAGACAGTAACCTCCTCTAGTGTAACATACTACAGAGACAGTAACCTCCTCTAGTGTAACATACTACAGAGACAGTAACCTCCTCTAGTGTAACATACTACAGAGACAGTAACCTCCTCTAGTGTAACATACTACAGAGACAGTAACCTCCTCTAGTGTAACATACTACAGAGACAGTAACCTCCTCTAGTTTAACATACTACAGAGACAGTAACCTCCTCTAGTGTAACATACTACAGAGACAGTAACATCCTCTAGTGTAACATACTACAGTAACCTCCTCTAGTGTAACATACTACAGAGACAGTAACCTCCTCTAGTGTAACATACTACAGAGACAGTAACCCCCTCTAGTGTAACATACTACAGAGACAGTAACCTCCTCTAGTGTAACATACTACAGAGACAGTAACCTCCTCTAGTGTAACATACTACAGAGACAGTAACCTCCTCTAGTGTAACATACTACAGAGACAGTAACCTCCTCTAGTGTAACATACTACAGAGACAGTAACCTCCTCTAGTGTAACATACTACAGAGACAGTAACCTCCTCTAGTGTAACATACTACAGAGACAGTAACCTCCTCTAGTTTAACATACTACAGAGACAGTAACCTCCTCTAGTGTAACATACTACAGAGACAGTAAACTCCTCTAGTGTAACATACTACAGAGACAGTAACCTCCTCTAGTGTAACATACTACAGAGACAGTAACCTCCTCTAGTGTAACATACTACAGAGACAGTAACCTCCTCTAGTGTAACATACTACAGAGACAGTAACCTCCTCTAGTGTAATATACTACAGAGACAGTAACCTCCTCTAGTTTAACATACTACAGAGACAGTAACCTCCTCTAGTGTAACATACTACAGAGACAGTAACCTCCTCTAGTGTAACATACTACAGAGACAGTAACCTCCTCTAGTGTAACATACTACAGAGACAGTAACCTCCTCTAGTGTAACATACTACAGAGACAGTAACCTCCTCTAGTTTAACATACTACAGAGACAGTAACCTCCTCTAGTGTAACATACTACAGAGACAGTAACCTCCTCTAGTGTAACATACTACAGAGACAGTAACCTCCTCTAGTGTAACATACTACAGAGACAGTAACCTCCTCTAGTGTAACATACTACAGAGACAGTAACCTCCTCTAGTGTAACATACTACAGAGACAGTAACCTCCTCTAGTTTAACATACTAAAGTAACCTCCTCTAGTTTAACATACTACAGAGACAGTAACCTCCTCTAGTGTAACATACTACAGAGACAGTAACCTCCTCTAGTGTAACATACTACAGAGACAGTAACCTCCTCTAGTGTAACATACTACAGTAACCTCCTCTAGTGTAACATACTACAGAGACAGTAACCTCCTCTAGTGTAACATACTACAGAGACAGTAACCTCCTCTAGTGTAACATACTACATAGGCAGTAACCTCCTCTAGTGTAACATACTACAGAGACAGTAACCTCCTCTAGTGTAACATACTACAGAGACAGTAACCTCCTCTAGTGTAACATACTACAGAGACAGTAACCTCCTCTAGTGTAACATACTACAGAGACAGTAACCTCCTCTAGTGTAACATACTACAGAGACAGTAACATCCTCTAGTGTAACATACTACAGTAATCTCCTCTAGTGTAACATTCTACAGAGACAGTAACCTCCTCTAGTGTAACATACTACAGAGACAGTAACCTCCTCTAGTGTAACATACTACAGAGACAGTAACCTCCTCTAGTTTAACATACTACAGAGACAGTAACCTCCTCTACTGTAACATACTACAGAGACAGTAACCTCCTCTAGTGTAACATACTACAGAGACAGTAACCTCCTCTAGTGTAACATACTACAGAGACAGTAATCTCCTCTAGTGTAACATACTACAGAGACAGTAACCTCCTCTAGTTTAACATACTACAGAGACAGTAACCTCCTCTAGTGTAACATACTACAGAGACAGTAACCTCCTCTAGTGTAACATACTACAGAGACAGTAACCTCCTCTAGTGTAACATACTACAGAGACAGTAACCTCCTCTAGTTTAACATACTACAGAGACAGTAACCTCCTCTAGTGTAACATACTACAGAGACAGTAACCTCCTCTAGTGTAACATACTACAGAGACAGTAACCTCCTCTAGTGTAACATACTACAGAGACAGTAACCTCCTCTAGTGTAACATACTACAGAGACAGTAACCTCCTCTAGTGTAACATACTACAGAGACAGTAACCTCCTCTAGTTTAACATACTACAGAGACAGTAACCTCCTCTAGTGTAACATACTACAGAGACAGTAACCTCCTCTAGTGTAACATACTACAGAGACAGTAACCTCCTCTAGTGTAACATACTACAGAGACAGTAAACTCCTCTAGTGTAACATACTACAGAGACAGTAACCTCCTCTAGTGTAACATACTACAGAGACAGTAACCTCCTCTAGTTTAACATACTACAGAGACAGTAACCTCCTCTAGTGTAACATACTACAGAGACAGTAACCTCCTCTAGTGTAACATACTACAGAGACAGTAACCTCCTCTAGTTTAACATACTACATAGACAGTAACCTCCTCTAGTGTAACATACTACAGAGACAGTAAACTCCTCTAGTGTAACATACTACAGAGACAGTAACCTCCTCTAGTGTAACATACTACAGAGACAGTAACCTCCTCTAGTGTAACATACTACAGAGACAGTAACCTCCTCTAGTGTAACATACTACAGAGACAGTAACATCCTCTAGTGTAACATACTACAGAGACAGTAACCTCCTCTAGTGTAACATACTACAGAGACAGTAACATCCTCTAGTGTAACATACTACAGAGACAGTAACCTCCTCTAGTGTAACATACTACAGAGACAGTAATCTCCTCTAGTGTAACATACTACAGAGACAGTAACCTCCTCTAGTTTAACATACTACAGAGACAGTAACCTCCTCTAGTGTAACATGCTACAGAGACAGTAACCTCCTCTAGTGTAACATACTACAGAGACAGTAACCTCCTCTAGTGTAACATACTACAGAGGCAGTAACCTCCTCTAGTGTAACATACTACAGAGACAGTAACCTCCTCTAGTGTAACATACTACAGAGACAGTAACCTCCTCTAGTGTAACATACTACAGAGACAGTAACCTCCTCTAGTTTAACATACTACAGAGACAGTAACCTCCTCTAGTGTAACATACTACAGAGACAGTAACCTCCTCTAGTGTAACATACTACAGAGACAGTAACCTCCTCTAGTGTAACATACTACAGAGACAGTAACCTCCTCTAGTGTAACATACTACAGAGACAGTAACCTCCTCTAGTTTAACATACTACAGAGACAGTAACCTCCTCTAGTGTAACATACTACAGAGACAGTAACCTCCTCTAGTGTAACATACTACAGAGACAGTAACCTCCTCTAGTGTAACATACTACAGAGACAGTAACCTCCTCTAGTGTAACATACTACAGAGACAGTAACCTCCTCTAGTGTAACATACTACAGAGACAGTAACCTCCTCTAGTGTAACATACTACAGAGACAGTAACCTCCTCTAGTGTAACATACTACAGAGACAGTAACCTCCTCTAGTGTAACATACTACAGAGACAGTAACCTCCTCTAGTGTAACATACTACAGAGACAGTAACCTCCTCTAGTGTAACATACTACAGAGACAGTAACCTCCTCTAGTTTAACATACTACAGAGACAGTAACCTCCTCTAGTGTAACATACTACAGAGACAGTAACCTCCTCTAGTGTAACATACTACAGAGACAGTAACCTCCTCTAGTGTAACATACTACAGAGACAGTAACCTCCTCTAGTGTAACATACTACAGAGACAGTAACCTCCTCTAGTGTAACATACTACAGAGACAGTAACCTCCTCTAGTGTAACATACTACAGAGACAGTAACCTCCTCTAGTGTAACATACTACAGAGACAGTAACCTCCTCTAGTGTAACATACTACAGAGACAGTAACCTCCTCTAGTGTAACATACTACAGAGACAGTAACCTCCTCTAGTGTAACATACTACAGAGACAGTAACCTCCTCTAGTGTAACATACTACAGAGACAGTAACCTCCTCTAGTGTAACATACTACAGAGACAGTAACCTCCTCTAGTGTAACATACTACAGAGACAGTAACCTCCTCTAGTGTAACATACTACAGAGACAGTAACCTCCTCTAGTGTAACATACTACAGAGACAGTAACCTCCTCTAGTGTAACATACTACAGAGACAGTAACCTCCTCTAGTGTAACATACTACAGAGACAGTAACCTCCTCTAGTGTAACATACTACAGAGACAGTAACCTCCTCTAGTGTAACATACTACAGAGACAGTAACCTCCTCCAGTGTAACATACTACAGAGACAGTAACCTCCTCTAGTGTAACATACTACAGAGACAGTAACCTCCTCCAGTGTAACATACTACAGAGACAGTAACCTCCTCTAGTGTAACATACTACAGAGACAGTAACCTCCTCTAGTGTAACATACTACAGAGACAGTAACCTCCTCTAGTGTAACATACTACAGAGACAGTAACCTCCTCTAGTGTAACATACTACAGAGACAGTAACCTCCTTTAGTTTGTGCTGTGTAACCTCATGAAGCATTCTGGGGACTCAGCTATATTTATCAGCTTATCAGCTTCAGACTGCAGACGCTCAGGCTGTGGGGGGGGGGGGGGGCATGTGTGTGCAGACTGCCTGCTGCCTGTGGTGTGTGTGGCGTGTGTGTGTGGTGTGTGTGAATGTGTGTGTGTGTGTGTGACTAGGGTGTGTCAGGATCAGAAATCATTACTACACTACGGCACTGCACCAACATCAGATCAGAGAGACACACCTTACAGCCCAGATATTACTATCTGTTTACAGCCCAGATATTACTGTCTGTTTACAGTCCAGATATTACTATCTGTTTACAGCCCAGATATTACTCTCTGTTTACAGCCCAGATATTACTATCTGTTTACAGCCCAGATATTACTCTCTGTTTACAGCCCAGATATTACTATCTGTTTACAGTCCAGATATTACTCTCTGTTTACAGCCCAGATATTACTATCTGTTTACAGCCCAGATATTACTCTCTGTTTACAGCCCAGATATTACTATCTGTTTACAGCCCAGATATTACTATCTGTTTACAGTCCAGATATTACTATCTGTTTACAGCCCAGATATTACTGTCTGTTTACAGCCCAGATATTACTATCTGTTTACAGCCCAGATATTACTATCTGTTTACAGCCCAGATATTACTATCTGTTTACAGTCCAGATATTACTATCTGTTTACAGCCCAGATATTACTATCTGTTTACAGCCCAGATATTACTATCTGTTTACAGTCCAGATATTACTATCTGTTTACAGCCCAGATATTACTATCTGTTTACAGCCCAGATATTACTATCTGTTTACAGCCCAGATATTACTCTCTGTTTACAGCCCAGATATTACTATCTGTTTACAGCCCAGATATTACTATCTGTTTACAGCCCAGATATTACTCTCTGTTTACAGTCCAGATATTACTATCTGTTTACAGTCCAGATATTACTATCTGTTTACAGCCCAGATATTACTCTCTGTTTACAGCCCAGATATTACTATCTGTTTACAGTCCAGATATTACTGTCTGTTTACAGTCCAGATATTACTATCTGTTTACAGTCCAGATATTACTCTCTGTTTACAGCCCAGATATTACTGTCTGTTTACAGCCCAGATATTACTATCTGTTTACAGCCAAGATATTACTATCTGTTTACAGCCCAGATATTACTATCTGTTTACAGCCCAGATATTACTCTCTGTTTACAGCCCAGATATTACTATCTGTTTACAGTCCAGATATTACTATCTGTTTACAGTCCAGATATTACTATCTGTTTACAGCCCAGATATTACTATCTGTTTACAGCCCAGATATTACTATCTGTTTACAGCCCAGATATTACTATCTGTTTACAGCCCAGATATTACTCTCTGTTTACAGCCCAGATATTACTATCTGTTTACAGCCCAGATATTACTATCTGTTTACAGCCCAGATATTACTCTCTGTTTACAGCCCAGATATTACTATCTGTTTACAGCCCAGATATTACTATCTGTTTACAGTCCAGATATTACTATCTGTTTACAGCCCAGATATTACTATCTGTTTACAGCCCAGATATTACTCTCTGTTTACAGCCCAGATATTACTATCTGTTTACAGCCCAGATATTACTATCTGTTTACAGCCCAGATATTACTCTCTGTTTACAGCCCAGATATTACTATCTGTTTACAGTCCAGATATTACTATCTGTTTACAGCCCAGATATTACTATCTGTTTACAGCCCAGATATTACTATCTGTTTACAGCCCAGATATTACTATCTGTTTACAGCCCAGATATTACTCTCTGTTTACAGCCCAGATATTACTATCTGTTTACAGCCCAGATATTACTATCTGTTTACAGCCCAGATATTACTATCTGTTTACAGCCCAGATATTACTATCTGTTTACAGCCCAGATATTACTATCTGTTTACAGCCCAGATATTACTATCTGTTTACAGCCCAGATATTACTATCTGTTTACAGCCCAGATATTACTATCTGTTTACAGCCCAGATATTACTATCTGTTTACAGCCCAGATATTACTATCTGTTTACAGCCCAGATATTACTATCTGTTTACAGCCCAGATATTACTCTCTGTTTACAGCCCAGATATTACTGTCTGTTTACAGCCCAGATATTACTATCTGTTTACAGCCCAGATATTACTATCTGTTTACAGTCCAGATATTACTATCTGTTTACAGCCCAGATATTACTATCTGTTTACAGTCCAGATATTACTATCTGTTTACAGCCCAGATATTACTATCTGTTTACAGCCCAGATATTACTCTCTGTTTACAGCCCAGATATTACTATCTGTTTACAGCCCAGATATTACTCTCTGTTTACAGCCCAGATATTACTATCTGTTTACAGCCCAGATATTACTATCTGTTTACAGCCCAGATATTACTCTCTGTTTACAGCCCAGATATTACTATCTGTTTACAGCCCAGATATTACTATCTGTTTACAGCCCAGATATTACTATCTGTTTACAGTCCAGATATTACTATCTGTTTACAGCCCAGATATTACTATCTGTTTACAGTCCAGATATTACTATCTGTTTACAGTCCAGATATTACTATCTGTTTACAGCCCAGATATTACTATCTGTTTACAGCCCAGATATTACTGTCTGTTTACAGCCCAGATATTACTATCTGTTTACAGCCCAGATATTACTATCTGTTTACAGCCCAGATATTACTATCTGTTTACAGTCCAGATATTACTGTCTGTTTACAGTCCAGATATTACTCTCTGTTTACAGCCCAGATATTACTATCTGTTTACAGCCCAGATATTACTATCTGTTTACAGCCCAGATATTACTATCTGTTTACAGCCCAGATATTACTATCTGTTTACAGCCCAGATATTACTATCTGTTTACAGCCCAGATATTACTCTCTGTTTACAGCCAAGATATTACTATCTGTTTACAGCCCAGATATTACTATCTGTTTACAGCCCAGATATTACTATCTGTTTACAGCCCAGATATTACTATCTGTTTACAGCCCAGATATTACTCTCTGTTTACAGCCCAGATATTACTATCTGTTTACAGCCCAGATATTACTATCTGTTTACAGCCCAGATATTACTATCTGTTTACAGTCCAGATATTACTATCTGTTTACAGCCCAGATATTACTATCTGTTTACAGTCCAGATATTACTATCTGTTTACAGCCCAGATATTACTCTCTGTTTACAGTCCAGATATTACTATCTGTTTACAGCCCAGATATTACTATCTGTTTACAGCCCAGATATTACTATCTGTTTACAGCCCAGATATTACTATCTGTTTACAGCCCAGATATTACTATCTGTTTACAGCCCAGATATTACTATCTGTTTACAGTCCAGATATTACTCTCTGTTTACAGCCCAGATATTACTATCTGTTTACAGCCCAGATATTACTATCTGTTTACAGTCCAGATATTACTCTCTGTTTACAGCCCAGATATTACTATCTGTTTACAGCCCAGATATTACTATCTGTTTACAGCCCAGATATTACTATCTGTTTACAGCCCAGATATTACTATCTGTTTACAGCCCAGATATTACTCTCTGTTTACAGCCCAGATATTACTCTCTGTTTACAGCCCAGATATTACTATCTGTTTACAGCCCAGATATTACTCTCTGTTTACAGCCCAGATATTACTCTCTGTTTACAGCCCAGATATTACTATCTGTTTACAGCCCAGATATTACTCTCTGTTTACAGCCCAGATATTACTCTCTGTTTACAGCCCAGATATTACTATCTGTTTACAGCCCAGATATTACTCTCTGTTTACAGCCCAGATATTACTCTCTGTTTACAGCCCAGATATTACTCTCTGTTTACAGCCCAGATATTACTATCTGTTTACAGCCCAGATATTACTATCTGTTTACAGCCCAGATATTACTCTCTGTTTACAGCCCAGATATTACTCTCTGTTTACAGCCCAGATATTACTATCTGTTTACAGCCCAGATATTACTCTCTGTTTACAGCCCAGATATTACTCTCTGTTTACAGCCCAGATATTACTATCTGTTTACAGCCCAGATATTACTCTCTGTTTACAGCCCAGATATTACTATCTGTTTACAGCCCAGATATTACTCTCTGTTTACAGCCCAGATATTACTCTCTGTTTACAGCCCAGATATTACTCTCTGTTTACAGCCCAGATATTACTATCTGTTTACAGCCCAGATATTACTATCTGTTTACAGCCCAGATATTACTATCTGTTTACAGTCCAGATATTACTATCTGTTTACAGCCCAGATATTACTGTCTGTTTACAGCCCAGATATTACTATCTGTTTACAGTCCAGATATTACTATCTGTTTACAGCCCAGATATTACTCTCTGTTTACAGCCCAGATATTGACTCATCTGTTTACAGCCCAGATATTACTATCTGTTTACAGCCCAGATATTACTATCTGTTTACAGCCCAGATATTACTATCTGTTTACAGCCCAGATATTACTATCTGTTTACAGTCCAGATATTACTATCTGTTTACAGCCCAGATATTACTATCTGTTTACAGCCCAGATATTACTATCTGTTTACAGCCCAGATATTACTATCTGTTTACAGCCCAGATATTACTATCTGTTTACAGCCCAGATATTACTATCTGTTTACAGCCCAGATATTACTATCTGTTTACAGCCCAGATATTACTATCTGTTTACAGCCCAGATATTACTATCTGTTTACAGCCCAGATATTACTATCTGTTTACAGCCCAGATATTACTATCTGTTTACAGCCCAGATATTACTATCTGTTTACAGCCCAGATATTACTCTCTGTTTACAGCCCAGATATTACTATCTGTTTACAGCCCAGATATTACTATCTGTTTACAGCCAAGATATTACTATCTGTTTACAGCCCAGATATTACTATCTGTTTACAGCCCAGATATTACTATCTGTTTACAGCCCAGATATTACTATCTGTTTACAGCCAAGATATTACTATCTGTTTACAGCCCAGATATTACTATCTGTTTACAGCCCAGATATTACTATCTGTTTACAGTCCAGATATTACTATCTGTTTACAGCCCAGATATTACTATCTGTTTACAGCCCAGATATTACTATCTGTTTACAGCCCAGATATTACTGTCTGTTTACAGTCCAGATATTACTGTCTGTTTACAGCCCAGATATTACTCTCTGTTTACAGCCCAGATATTACTATCTGTTTACAGCCCAGATATTACTATCTGTTTACAGCCCAGATATTACTGTCTGTTTACAGTCCAGATATTACTATCTGTGTACAGTCCAGATATTACTATCTGTTTACAGCCCAGATATTACTGTCTGTTTACAGTCCAGATATTACTGTCTGTTTACAGCCCAGATATTACTCTCTGTTTACAGCCCAGATATTACTGTCTGTTTACAGCCCAGATATTACTATCTGTTTACAGCCCAGATATTACTCTCTGTTTACAGCCCAGATCTGTTTCCAGCCCAGATATTACTCACATTCTCCATAACAACTTACTGTTTACTGCCCATATCTGACTCATATTCTCCAAAACAACACTCAGTAATGTGCTGTATCTGCACAATGCTAATATAGCCTATCTATCAGACAAACAGTGCACAGGGCCAGCTATAATGTTGGCATGGCATCTGTCTCTCTGTCTCCCTGGCACGTAGCCGAGGTACTGTATAACAGCAGCAGGAACTACTGCCGGTTCATCAGGGACTACTGCATGTTAATCAGGGACTACTGTCTGTTAATCAGGGACTACTGTCTGTTAATCAGGGACTACTGTATGTTAATCAGGGACTACTGTATGTTAATCAGGGACTACTGTCTGTTAATCAGGGACTACTGTCTGTTAATCAGGGACTACTGTCTGTTAATCAGGGACTACTGTCTGTTAATCAGGGACTACTGTCTGTTAATCAGGGACTACTGCCTGTTAATCAGGGACTACTGTCTGTTAATCAGGGACTACTGTCTGTTAATCAGGGACTACTGTCTGTTAATCAGGGACTAATGTCTGTTAATCAGGGACTACTGCCTGTTAATCAGGGACTACTGGCTGTTAATCAGGGACTACTTCCTTTTAATCAGGGACTACTGTCTGTTAATCAGGGACTAATGTATGTTAATCAGGGACTACTGCCTGTTAATCAACAGGGACTACTGCCTGTTAATCAGGGACTACTGCCTGTTAATCAGGGACTACTGTCTGTTAATCAGGGACTACTGTCTGTTATACATGGTGAACTAACTAACCAGTCAGTGTAGATAGTAACCTAGGTGATCTCTGTGTGTTTGACTGCAGTATACGTGGGGTACTAATGTTTTGTCCAGTCAGTGTAGATAGTAACCTAGGTGATCTCTGTGTGTTTGACTGCAGTATACATGGGGTACTAATGTTTTGTCCAGTCAGTGTAGATAGTAACCTAGGTGATCTCTGTGTGTTTGACTGCAGTATACATGGGGTACTAATGTTTTGTCCAGTCAGTGTAGATAGTAACCTAGGTGATCTCTGTGTGTTTGACTGCAGTATACGTGGGGTACTAATGTTTTGTCCAGTCAGTGTAGATAGTAACCTAGGTGATCTCTGTGTGTTCCAGATTGACAGTAATGCCAGCTACTTGAGAGCAGCCCGGGCAGGGAACCTAGAGAAGGCTTTGGATTACCTGAAGACGGGGGTCGAAATCAACATCTGTAACCAGGTTAGTCCCTCACCATGACCCCTGACCCCTAAAACCTAACCATCTAGACTGAGTTTGAAATCAACAACTGTACCAGGTCAGTCCCTAACCATGTCCCCTGACCCCTAACCCCTAAGCTCTGACCCCTAACCCCTAAGTTCTGACCCCTAACCCCTAAGCTCTGACCCCTAAACCCTGACCCCTAACCCCTAAGCTCTGACCCCTAATCCCTAAGCTCTGACCCCTAAGCTCTGACCCCTAACCCCTAAGCTCTGACCCCTAACCCCTAAACTCTGACCCCTAACCCCTAACCCCTAAGCTCTGACCCCTAACCCTAGTCAACTCCCTCTGCTTTTTTTTGGAAATCACCTCAGTGAAACCCAGCCACTAAACTATATTAGTTATTTGTAAATGTTAGTTCTGATATGGAGGAAATCACCTCAGTGAAACCCAGCCCCTAAACTATATTAGTTATTTGTAAATGTTAGTTCTGATATGGAGGAAATCACCTCAGTGAAACCCAGCCCCTAAACTATATTAGTTATCTGTAAATGTTAGTTCTGGTATTGATATAGGTCCTGATGTGTCTGTGTTCACCTCTCTCTCTCTGTATTCTCCTCCTGTAGAATGGCCTCAACGCCCTCCATCTGGCCTCTAAAGAGTCTGTGTTCACCTCTCTCTCTCTGTATTCTCCTCCTGTTAAATGGCCTCAACGCCCTCCATCTGGCCTCTAAAGAGTCTGTGTTCACCTCTCTCTCTCTGTATTCTCCTCCTGTAGAATGGCCTCAACGCCCTCCATCTGGCCTCTAAAGAGTCTGTGTTCACCTCTCTCTCTCTGTATTCTCTGTCCTCCTGTAGAATGGCCTCAACGCCCTCCATCTGGCCTCTAAAGGGTCTGTGTTCACCTCTCTCTCTCTGTATTCTCCTCCTGTAGAATGGCCTCAACGCCCTCCATCTGGCCTCTAAAGAGTCTGTGTTCACCTCTCTCTCTCTGTATTCTCTGTCCTCCTGTAGAATGGCCTCAACGCCCTCCATCTGGCCTCTAAAGAGTCTGTGTTCACCTCTCTCTCTCTGTATTCTCTGTCCTCCTGTAGAATGGCCTCAACGCCCTCCATCTGGCCTCTAAAGAGTCTGTGTTCACCTCTCTCTCTCTGTATTCTCCTCCTGTAGAATGGCCTCAACGCCCTCCATCTGGCCTCTAAAGAGTCTGTGTTCACCTCTCTCTCTCTCTGTATTCTCTGTCCTCCTGTAGAATGGCCTCAACGCCCTCCATCTGGCCTCTAAAGAGGGCCATGCCGAGGTGGTCACAAAACTCATCAAGCTGGGAGCCAATGTGGACGCTGCAACTAAGGTTAGCCCCGCCCCTCTCCTCCTCTGAGAAGATAGATAATAAGATAGGAGGAGCCTATAGGGAGGATGGAGGGAGGAGTCTGTCCCTGACTGGTCACCTATAGGGAGGATGGAGGGAGGAGTCTGTCCCTGACTGGTCACCTATAGGGAGGATGGAGGGAGGAGTCTGTCCCTGACTGGTCACCTATAGGGAGGATGGAGGGAGGAGTCTGTCCCTGACTGGTCACCTATAGGGAGGATGGAGGGAGGAGCCCTGCCTGGTAGCCTATAGGGAGGATGGAGGGAGGAGTCTGTACCTGACTGGTAGCCTATAGGGATGATGGAGGGAGGAGTCTGTACCTGACTGGTAGCCTATAGGGAGGATGGAGGGAGGAGTCTGTCCTTGACTGGTCACCTATAGGGAGGATGGAGGGAGGAGCCCTGCCTGGTAGCCTATAGGGAGGATGGAGGGAGGAGTCTGTACCTGACTGGTCACCTATAGGGAGGATGGAGGGAGGAGTCTGTACCTGACTGGTCACCTATAGGGAGGATGGAGGGAGGAGTCTGTCCCTGACTGGTCACGTATAGGGAGGATGGAGGGAGGAGTCTGTACCTGACTGGTCACCTATAGGGAGGATGGAGGGAGGAGTCTGTCCCTGACTGGTCACCTATAGGGAGGATGGAGGGAGGAGCCCTGACTGGTAGCCTATAGGGAGGATGGGGGGAGGAGTCTGTCCCTGACTGGTAGCCTATAGGGAGGATGGGGGGAGGAGTCTGTCCCTGACTGGTAGCCTATAGGGAGGATGGAGGGAGGAGTCTGTCCCTGACTGGTAGCCTATAGGGAGGATGTAGGGAGGAGCCCTGACTGGTAGCCTATAGGGAGGAGTTGTAGGGAGGAGCCCTGACTGGTAGCCTATAGGGAGGAGTTGTAGGGAGGAGCCCTGACTGGTAGCCTATAGGGAGGAGTTGTAGGGAGGAGCCCTGACTGGTAGCCTATAGGGAGGAGTTGTAGGGAGGAGCCCTGACTGGTAGCCTATAGGGAGGAGTTGTAGGGAGGAGCCCTGACTGGTAGCCTATAGGGAGGAGTTGTAGGGATTGCACTACATAGAGAATAGGATGCTATTTGGGATGCAGAATGTGTCTATGTTGTTCACAACACAGTTAATTGGCCTATCAGAGAGCTGAGTTAAAGCTGTGACATCATATGAATGGGCCTATCAGAGAGCTGTGCCATCATATTAATGGACCTATCAGAGAGCTGAGAGAGAGCCGGCAGTACCATGCTGTCTCAGCCTATCAGAGCAGAGAGTCGGCAGTACCATGCTGTCTCAGCCTATCAGAGCAGAGAGTCGGCAGTACCATGCTGTCTCAGCCTATCAGAGCAGAGAGTCGGCAGTACCATGCTGTCTCAGCCTCTACTCCTATACCATCAGCAGAATGTTCCCAGGGTTAGTAGTGTTAGAGGATCCTAGATTATGATGAAGTCCTGGTCTATGTTACTACTCTCTACTCCTATACCATCAGCAGTATGTTCCCAGGGTTAGTAGTGTTAGAGGATCCTAGATTATGATGAAGTCCTGGTCTATGTTACTACTCTCTACTCCTATACCATCAGCAGAATGTTCCCAGGGTTAGTAGTGTTAGAGGATCCTAGATTATGATGAAGTCCTGGTCTATGTTACTACTCTCTACTCCTATACCATCAGCAGTATGTTCCCAGGGTTAGTAGTGTTAGAGGATCCTAGATTATGATGAAGTCCTGGTCTATGTTACTACTCTCTACTCCTATACCATCAGCAGTATGTTCCCAGGGTTAGTAGTGTTAGAGGATCCTAGATTATGATGAAGTCCTGGTCTATGTTACTACTCTCTACTCCTATACCATCAGCAGTATGTTCCCAGGGTTAGTAGTGTTAGAGGATCCTAGATTATGATGAAGTCCTGGTCTATGTTACTACTCTCTACTCCTATACCATCAGCAGTATGTTCCCAGGGTTAGTAGTGTTAGAGGATCCTAGATTATGATGAAGTCCTGGTCTATGTTACTACTCTCTACTCCTATACCATCAGCAGTATGTTCCCAGGGTTAGTAGTGTTAGAGGATCCTAGATTATGATGAAGTCCTGGTCTATGTTACTACTCTCTACTCCTATACCATCAGCAGTATGTTCCCAGGGTTAGTAGTGTTAGAGGATCCTAGATTATGATGAAGTCCTGGTCTATGTTACTACTCTCTACTCCTATACCATCAGCAGTATGTTCCCAGGGTTAGTAGTGTTAGAGGAAGACATGGAGCTGTAGAGGAAGGAGAGGTATCTACACATGGTATGGCTGAGTCCCACATGGTTCCCTATAGAGCTCTGGTTAAAAGTAGTGCACTGTGTAGGAAATAGGATGCCATTTGGGCCACAACCTGTATTATATGTAGAGGATGTTAGAGGAAGTAACAGAACAGTTATATATAGAGGGTGCTAGAGGAAGTAACAGAACAGTTATATGTAGAGGGTGTTAGAGGAAGTAACAGAACAGTTATATGTAGAGGATGCTGGAGGAAGTAACAGAACAGTTATATATAGAGGATGCTAGAGGAAGTAACAGAACAGTTATATGTAGAGGATGTTAGAGGAAGTAACAGAACAGTTATATGTAGAGGGTGCTAGAGGAAGTAACAGAACAGTTATATGTAGAGGATGTTAGAGGAAGTAACAGAACAGTTACAGTGGGGAGAACAAGTATTTGATACACTGCCGATTTTGCAGGTTTTCCTACTTACAAAGCATGTAGAGGTCTGTAATTTTTATCATAGGTACACTTCAACTATGAGAGACGGAATCTAAAACAAAAATCCAGAAAATCACATTGTATGATTTTTAAGTAATTAATTTGCATTTTATTGCATGACATAAGTATTTGATACATCAGAAAAGCAGAACTTAATATTTGGTACAGAAACCTTTGTTTGCAATTACAGAGATCATACGTTTCCTGTAGTTCTTGACTAGGTTTGCACACACTGCAGCAGGGATTTTGGCCCACTCCTCCTTACAGATCTTCTCCAGATCCTTCAGGTTTCGGGGCTGTCGCTGGGCAATACGGACTTTCAGCTCCCTCCAAAGATTTTCTATTGGGTTCAGGTCTGGAGACTGGCTAGGCCACTCCAGGACCTTGAGATGCTTCTTACGGAGCCACTCCTTAGTTGCCATGGCTGTGTGCTTTGTGTCGTTGTCATGCTGGAAGACCCAGCCACGACCCATCTTCAATGCTCTTACTGAGGGAAGGAGGTTGTTGGCCAAGATCTCGCGATACATGGCCCCATCCATCCTCCCCTCAATACGGTGCAGTCGTCCTGTCCCCTTTGCAGAAAAGCATCCCCAAAGAATGATGTTTCCACCTCCATGCTTCACGGTTGGGATGGTGTTCTTGGGGTTGTACTCATACTTCTTCTTCCTCCAAACACGGCGAGTGGAGTTAGACCAAAAAGCTCTATTTTTGTCTCATCAGACCACATGACCTTCTCCCATTCCTCCTCTGGATCATCCAGATGGTCATTGGCAAACTTCAGACAGGCCTGGACATGCACTGGCTTAAGCAGGGGGACCTTGCGTGCGCTGCAGGATTTTAATCCATGACGGCGTAGTGTGTTACTAATGGTTTTCTTTGAGACTGTGGTCCCAGCTCTCTTCAGGTCATTGACCAGGTCCTGCCGTGTAGTTCTGGGCTGATCCCTCACCTTCCTCATGATCATTGATGCCCCACGAGGTGAAATCTTGCATGGAGCCCCAGACCGAGGGTGATTGACCGTCATCTTGAACTTCTTCCATTTTCTAATAATTGCGCCAACAGTTGTCTCCTTCTCACCAAGCTGCTTGCCTATTGTCCTGTAGCCCATCCCAGCCTTGTGCAGGTCTACAATTTTATCCCTGATGTCCTTACACAGCTCTCTGGTCTTGGCCATTGTGGAGAGGTTGGAATCTGTTTGATTGTGTGTGGACAGGTGTCTTTTATACAGGTAACGAGTTCAAACAGGTGCAGTTAATACAGGTAATGAGTGGAGAACAGGAGGGCTTCTTAAAGAAAAACTAACAGGTCTGTGAGAGCCGGAATTCTTACTGGTTGGTAGGTGATCAAATACTTATGTCATGCAATAAAATGCAAATAAATTATTTAAAAATCATACAATGGGATTTTCTGGATTTTTGTTTTAGATTCCGTCTCTCACAGTTGAAGTGTACCTATGATAAATATTACAGACCTCTACATGCTTTGTAAGTAGGAAAACCTGCAAAATCGGCAGTGTATCAAATACTTGTTCTCCCCACTGTATATGTAGAGGATGTTAGAGGAAGTAACAGAACAGTTATATGTAGAGGGTGCTGGAGGAAGTAACAGAACAGTTATATGTAGAGGATGCTAGAGGAAGTAACAGAACAGTTATATGTAGAGGGTGCTGGAGGAAGTAACAGAACAGTTATATGTAGAGGGTGCTAGAGGAAGTAACAGAACAGTTATATGTAGAGGATGCTAGAGGAAGTAACATAACAGTTATATGTAGAGGGTGCTGGAGGAAGTAACAGAACAGTTATATGTAGAGGGTGCTAGAGGAAGTAACAGAACAGTTATATGTAGATGATGTTAGAGGAAGTAACAGAACAGTTATATATAGAGGGTGCTGGAGGAAGTAACAGAACAGTTATATGTAGAGGATGTTAGAGGAAGTAACAGAACAGTTATATATAGAGGGTGCTGGAGGAAGTAACAGAACAGTTATATGTAGAGGGTGCTGGAGGAAGTAACAGAACAGTTATATGTAGAGGGTGCTGGAGGAAGTAACAGAACAGTTATATGTAGAGGGTGCTAGAGGAAGTAACAGAACAGTTATATGTAGATGATGTTAGAGGAAGTAACATAACAGAATTATATGTAGAGGGTGCTAGAGGAAGTAACAGAACAGTTATATGTAGATGATGTTAGAGGAAGTAACAGAACAGTTATATATAGAGGGTGCTGGAGGAAGTAACAGAACAGTTATATGTAGAGGATGTTAGAGGAAGTAACAGAACAGTTATATATAGAGGGTGCTGGAGGAAGTAACAGAACAGTTATATGTAGAGGGTGCTGGAGGAAGTAACAGAACAGTTATATGTAGAGGGTGCTGGAGGAAGTAACAGAACAGTTATATGTAGAGGGTGCTAGAGGAAGTAACAGAACAGTTATATGTAGATGATGTTAGAGGAAGTAACAGAACAGAAGTATATGTAGAGGGTGCTAGAGGAAGTAACAGAACAGTTATATGTAGAGGATGTTAGAGGAAGTAACAGGACAGTTATATGTAGAGGATGTTAGAGGAAGTAACATAACAGTTATATGTAGAGGATGCTAGAGGAGGTAACAGAACAGTTATATGTAGAGGATGTTAGAGGAAGTAACAGAACAGTTATATGTAGAGGATGCTAGAGGAAGTAACAGAACAGTTATATGTAGAGGATGTTAGAGGAAGTAACAGAACAGTTATATGTAGAGGATGTTAGAGGAAGTAACAGAACAGTTATATGTAGAGGATGTTAGAGGAAGTAACAGAACAGTTATATGTAGAGGGTGCTGGAGGAAGTAACAGAACAGTTATATGTAGAGGATGCTAGAGGAAGTAACAGAACAGTTATATGTAGAGGGTGCTGGAGGAAGTAACAGAACAGTTATATGTAGAGGGTGCTGGAGGAAGTAACAGAACAGTTATATGTAGAGGGTGCTAGAGGAAGTAACAGAACAGTTATATGTAGATGATGTTAGAGGAAGTAACAGAACAGTTATATATAGAGGGTGCTAGAGAAAGTAACAGAACAGTTATATGTAGATGATGTTAGAGGAAGTAACAGAACAGTTATATGTAATGGGTGCTAGAGGAAGTAACAGAACTGTTATATGTAGAGGATGCTAGAGGAAGTAACATAACAGTTATATGTAGAGGATGTTAGAGGAAGTAACAGAACAGTTATATATAGAGGGTGCTGGAGGAAGTAACAGAACAGTTATATGTAGAGGGTGCTAGAGGAAGTAACAGAACAGTTATATGTAGATGATGTTAGAGGAAGTAACAGAACAGTTATATATAGAGGGTGCTGGAGGAAGTAACAGAACAGTTATATGTAGAGGATGTTAGAGGAAGTAACAGAACAGTTATATATAGAGGGTGCTGGAGGAAGTAACAGAACAGTTATATGTAGAGGGTGCTGGAGGAAGTAACAGAACAGTTATATGTAGAGGGTGCTGGAGGAAGTAACAGAACAGTTATATGTAGAGGGTGCTAGAGGAAGTAACAGAACAGTTATATGTAGATGATGTTAGAGGAAGTAACATAACAGAATTATATGTAGAGGGTGCTAGAGGAAGTAACAGAACAGTTATATGTAGAGGATGTTAGAGGAAGTAACAGGACAGTTATATGTAGAGGATGTTAGAGGAAGTAACATAACAGTTATATGTAGAGGATGCTAGAGGAGGTAACAGAACAGTTATATGTAGAGGATGTTAGAGGAAGTAACAGAACAGTTATATGTAGAGGATGCTAGAGGAAGTAACAGAACAGTTATATGTAGAGGATGTTAGAGGAAGTAACAGAACAGTTATATGTAGAGGATGTTAGAGGAAGTAACAGAACAGTTATATGTAGAGGATGTTAGAGGAAGTAACAGAACAGTTATATGTAGAGGATGTTAGAGGAAGTAACAGAACAGTTATATATAGAGGGTGCTGGAGGAAGTAACAGAACAGTTATATGTAGAGGATGTTAGAGGAAGTAACAGAACAGTTATATATAGAGGGTGCTGGAGGAAGTAACAGAACAGTTATATGTAGAGGGTGCTGGAGGAAGTAACAGAACAGTTATATGTAGAGGGTGCTGGAGGAAGTAACAGAACAGTTATATGTAGAGGGTGCTAGAGGAAGTAACAGAACAGTTATATGTAGATGATGTTAGAGGAAGTAACATAACAGAATTATATGTAGAGGGTGCTAGAGGAAGTAACAGAACAGTTATATGTAGAGGATGTTAGAGGAAGTAACAGGACAGTTATATGTAGAGGATGTTAGAGGAAGTAACATAACAGTTATATGTAGAGGATGCTAGAGGAGGTAACAGAACAGTTATATGTAGAGGATGTTAGAGGAAGTAACAGAACAGTTATATGTAGAGGATGCTAGAGGAAGTAACAGAACAGTTATATGTAGAGGATGTTAGAGGAAGTAACAGAACAGTTATATGTAGAGGATGTTAGAGGAAGTAACAGAACAGTTATATGTAGAGGATGTTAGAGGAAGTAACAGAACAGTTATATGTAGAGGATGTTAGAGGAAGTAACAGAACAGTTATATGTAGAGGGTGCTAGAGGAAGTAACAGAACAGTTATATGTAGAGGGTGTTAGAGGAAGTAACAGAACAGTTATATGTAGAGGATGTTAGAGGAAGTAACATAACATTTATATGTAGAGGATGTTAGAGGAAGTAACAGAACAGTTATATGTAGAGGGTGTTAGAGGAAGTAACAGAACAGTTATATGTAGAGGATGTTAGAGGAAGTAACATAACATTTATATGTAGAGGATGTTAGAGGAAGTAACAGAACAGTTATATGTAGAGGATGTTAGAGGAAGTAACATAACAGTATTATATGTAGAGGGTGTTAGAGGAAGTAACAGAACAGTTATATGTAGAGGATGCTAGAGGAAGTAACAGAACAGTTATATGTAGAGGATGTTAGAGGAAGTAACAGAACAGTTATATGTAGAGGATGTTAGAGGAAGTAACAGAACAGTTATATGTAGAGGATGCTAGAGGAAGTAACAGAACAGTTATATGTAGAGGGTGCTAGAGGAAGTAACAGAACAGTTATATGTAGAGGATGTTAGAGGAAGTAACATAACAGTTATATGTAGAGGGTGCTAGAGGAAGTAACATAACAGTTATATGTAGAGGATGTGAGAGGAAGTAACAGAACAGTTAATTGTAGAGGGTGCTAGAGGAAGTAACAAAACAGTTAGTTATATGTAGAGGATGCTAGAGGAAGTAACAGAACAGTTATGTGTAGAGGATGCTAGAGGAAGTAACAGAACAGTTATATGTAGAGGATGTTAGAGGAAGTAACAGAACAGTTATATGTAGAGGATGCTAGAGGAAGTAACATAACAGTTATATGTAGAGGGTGCTAGAGGAAGTAACAGAACAGTTATATGTAGAGGATGTTAGAGGAAGTAACAGAACAGTTATATGTAGAGGATGCTAGAGGAGGTAACAGAACAGTTATATGTAGAGGGTGCTAGAGGAAGTAACAGAACAGTTATATGTAGAGGGTGCTAGAGGAAGTAACAGAACAGTTATATGTAGAGGATGTTAGAGGAGGTAACAGCACAGTTATATGTAGAGGATGTTAGAGGAAGTAACAGAACAGTTATATGTAGAGGATGTTAGAGGAAGTAACAGAACAGTTATATGTAGAGGGTGCTAGAGGAAGTAACAGAACAGTTATATGTAGAGGATGCTAGAGGAAGTAACAGAACAGTTATATGTAGAGGGTGCTGGAGGAAGTAACAGAACAGTTATATGTAGAGGATGCTAGAGGAAGTAACAGAACAGTTATATGTAGAGGATGTTAGAGGAAGTAACAGAACCGTTATATGTAGAGGATGTTAGAGGAAGTAACATAACAGTTATATGTAGAGGATGCTAGAGGAAGTAACAGAACAGTTATATGTAGAGGATGTTAGAGGAAGTAACAGAACCGTTATATGTAGAGGATGTTAGAGGAAGTAACATAACAGTTATATGTAGAGGATGCTAGAGGAAGTAACAGAACAGTTATATGTAGAGGATGCTGGAGGAAGTAACAGAACCGTTATATGTAGAGGATGTTAGAGGAAGTAACATAACAGTTATATGTAGAGGATGTGAGAGGAAGTAACAGAACAGTTATATGTAGAGGATGCTAGAGGAAGTATCAGAACAGTTATATGTAGAGGGTGCTAGAGGAAGTAACAAAACAGTTAGTTATATGTAGAGGATGCTAGAGGAAGTAACAGAACAGTTATATGTAGAGGATGCTAGAGGAAGTAACAGAACAGTTATGTGTAGAGGATGCTAGAGGAAGTAACAGAACAGTTATATGTAGAGGATGTTAGAGGAAGTAACAGAACAGTTATATGTAGAGGGTGCTAGAGGAAGTAACAGAACAGTTATGTGTAGAGGATGCTAGAGGAAGTAACAGAACAGTTATATGTAGAGGATGCTAGAGGAAGTAACAGAAGAGTTATATGTAGAGGATGCTAGAGGAAGTAACAGAACAGCGGCTGTTTCTGACTGACATGACACATTATGTAACTGACATTCCTCTCTCTGTTATACCCTAATAACCCCTCAAATACTCCCCACCCATCTCTCACTCACACACTCACTCACTCACTCACTCACTCACTCACTCACTCACTCACTCACTCACTCACTCACTCACACTCACTCACTCACTCACTCACTCACTCACTCACTCACTCACTCACTCACTCACTCACTCACTCCTCCCTGTGTCTTTCCAGAAAGGGAACACAGCTCTCCACATAGCGTCTCTGGCTGGTCAGGTGGATGTAGTGAAGGAGCTGGTGACCAGCGGAGCTAACATCAACGCACAATCTCAGGTGAGTCTAGGACCGCCCCCTTTTAGACACATCCACAGTCTCAGGTGAGTCTAGGACCGCCCCCTTTTAGACACACCCACAGTCTCAGCGGAGTCTAGGACCTCCCCCTTTTAGACACACCCACAGTCTCAGGTGAGTCTAGGACCTCCCCCTTTTAGACACACCCACAGTCTCAGGTGAGTCTAGGACCTCCCCCTTTTAGACACACCCACAGTCTCAGGTGCATACTGTAAATAACAGATGTAGACTAACAGTAAAATGCTTATGGGCCTTTCCCAACAATGCAGAGCGGAAAATAATAGGAAAATAATAACATGAGGGATAAATATGCAATGAGTAACGATAACTTGGTTATATACACGGGGTATTAGTACAGAGTCTATCTGCAGGGGTACCAGGTAATAACATGGTTATATACACGGGGTATTAGTACAGAGTCTATCTGCAGGGGTACCAGGTAATAACATGGTTATATACACGGGGTATTAGTACAGAGTCTATCTGCAGGGGTACCAGGTAATAACTTGGCTATATACACAGGGTATTAGTACAGAGTCTATATGCAGGGGTACGAGGTAATCGATGTAGATATGTACATATGAGTAGGGGTAAAGTGACTCGGCAACAGGACAGATAATAAGCAGTACCAGCAGCGTATGCGATGAGTCAAAAGAGTTCATGCAAAGAGGGTCAATGCAGATAGTCCGGATAGCTATTTAGTTAGCGATTTAACTAACTATTTAGTGATCATAGTCTGCTGCTGGAAAAATGTATGTGTTATGGCTTTACACCCCCTGCTATATTGTGGATAAAGAGTTACCTGTCTAACAGAACACAGAGGGTGTTATTTTAATGGAGCCTCTCCAACATAATCCAACATAATCCCCAGGGAATTCCCCAGGGCAGCTGTCCAGGCCCCTTACTTTTTTCAATATTTACTAACGACATTCCACTGGTTTGATAAAAGCCAGAGTGTCTATGTTTGCGGATGACTCAGCACTACACATCAACTACTACAGCGACTGAAATGACTGCAATACTTAACAAAGAGCTGCAGTTTGAAATGGTTACAACCCCTATTACTAGCCTATTCAACCTCTCTTTCGTATCGTCTGAGATCCCCAAAGATTGGAAAGCTGCCGCGGTCATCCCCCTCTTCAAAGGAGGAGACATTCTAGACCCAAACTGTTATACCCAAACTGTTATAGATCTGTATCCATCCTACCCTGCCTTTCTAAAATCTTCGAAAGCCAAGTTAATAAACAGATCACCGACCATTTCGAATCCCACCGTAACTTCTCCACAATGCAATCTGGTATCCGAGCTGGTAATGGGTGCACCTCAGCCACGCTCAAGGTCCTAAATGATATGATAACCGCCATCGATAAAAGACAGAACTGTGCAGCCGGCTTCATCGACCTGGCCAAGGCTTTCGACTCTGTCAATCACCGCATTCTTATCGGCAGACTCAATAGCCTTGGCTTCTCAAATGACTGCCTCGCCTGGTTCACCAACTGCTTCTCAGACAGAGTTCAGTGTGTCAAATCGGAGGGCCTGTTGTCTGAACCTCTGGCAGTCTCTATGGGGGTGCCACAGGGTTCAATTCTCGGGCCGACTTTTATCTCTGTATATATCAATGATGTCGCTCTTGCTGCTGGTGATTCTCTGATCGACCTCTATGCAGACGACTTCCTATTTCGCAACAAAGCCTTCTTCACTCATGTCGCCAAACATACCCTCGTAAAACTGGCTATCCTACTGATCCTTGACTTCGGTGATGTCATTTACAAAATAGCCCCCAACACTGTACTCAGCAAACTGGATGTAGTCTATCGCAGTGCCATCCGTTTTGTCACCAAAGCCCCATATACTACCCACCACTGCGACCTGTATGCTCTCGTTGGCTGGCCCTCACTACATATCCGTCGCCAAACCCACTGGCTACAGGTTATCTACAAGTCTTTGCTAGGTAAAGCCCTGCCTGATCTCAGCTCACTGGTCACCATAGCAATGCCCACCTGTAGTACACGCTCCAGCAGGTATATTTCACTGGTCATCCCCAAAACCAACACTTCTTTTGGCTGCCTTTCCTTCCAGTTCTCTGCTGCCAATGACTGGAACGAATTGCAAAAATCTCTGAAACGGGAGTCTTATATCTCCCTCTCTAACTTTAAGCATCAGCTGTCAGAGCAGCTTACCGATCACTGAACCTGTACACAGCCAATCTGTAAATAGCCCATCCAACTACCTCATCCCCATATTGTTATTTTCCTCTTGCACCCCAGTATCTCTACTTGAACATCATCATCTGCACATACAGTGGGGAGAACAAGTATTTGATACACTGCCGATTTTGCAGGTTTTCCTACTTACAAAGCATGTAGAGGTCTGTAATTTTTATCATAGGTACACTTCAACTGTGAGAGACGGAATCTAAAACAAAAATCCAGAAAATCACATTGTATGATTTTTAAATAATTAATTTGCATTTTATTGCATGACATAAGTATTTGATCACCTACCAACCAGTAAGAATTCCGGCTCTCACAGACCTGTTAGTTTTTCTTTAAGAAGCCCTCCTGTTCTCCACTCATTACCTGTATTAACTGCACCTGTTTGAACTCGTTACCTGTATAAAAGACACCTGTCCACACACAATCAAACAGATTCCAACCTCTCCACAATGGCCAAGACCAGAGAGCTGTGTAAGGACATCAGGGATAAAATTGTAGACCTGCACAAGGCTGGGATGGGCTACAGGACAATAGGCAAGCAGCTTGGTGAGAAGGAAACAACTGTTTTAGAATTATTAGAAAATGGAAGAAGTTCAAGATGACGGTCAATCACCCTCGGTCTGGGGCTCCATGCAAGATTTCACCTCGTGGGGCATCAATGATCATGAGGAAGGTGAGGGATCAGCCCAGAACTACACGGCAGGACCTGGTCAATGACCTGAAGAGAGCTGGGACCACAGTCTCAAAGAAAACCATTAGTAACACACTACGCCGTCATGGATTAAAATCCTGCAGCGCACGCAAGGTCCCCCTGCTTAAGCCAGTGCATGTCCAGGCCTGTCTGAAGTTTGCCAATGACCATCTGGATGATCCAGAGGAGGAATGGGAGAAGGTCATGTGGTCTGATGAGACAAAAATAGAGCTTTTTGGTCTAACTCCACTCGCCGTGTTTGGAGGAAGAAGAAGTATGAGTACAACCCCAAGAACACCATCCCAACCGTGAAGCATGGAGGTGGAAACATCATTCTTTGGGGATGCTTTTCTGCAAAGGGGACAGGACGACTGCACCGTATTGAGGGGAGGATGGATGGGGCCATGTATCGCGAGATCTTGGCCAACAACCTCCTTCCCTCAGTAAGAGCATTGAAGATGGGTCGTGGCTGGGTCTTCCAGCATGACAACGACACGAAGCACACAGCCATGGCAACTAAGGAGTGGCTCCGTAAGAAGCATCTCAAGGTCCTGGAGTGGCCTAGCCAGTCTCCAGACCTGAACCCAATAGAAAATCTTTGGAGGGAGCTGAAAGTCCGTATTGCCCAGCGACAGCCCCAAAACCTGAAGGATCTGGAGAAGATCTGTAGGGAGGAGTGGGCCAAAATCCCTGCTGCAGTGTGTGCAAACCTAGTCAAGAACTACAGGAAACGTATGATCTCTGTAATTGCAAACAAAGGTTTCTGTACCAAATATTAAGTTCTGCTTTTCTGATGTATCAAATACTTATGTCATGCAATAAAATGCAAATTAATTACTTAAAAATCATACAATGTGATTTTCTGGATTTTTGTTTTAGATTCCGTCTCTCATAGTTGAAGTGTACCTATGATAATAATTACAGACCTCTACATGCTTTGTAAGTAGGAAAACCTGCAAAATCGGCAGTGTATCAAATACTTGTTCTCCCCACTGTATATCACTCCAGTATTAATGCTAAATTGTAATTATTTTCGCCTCTGTGGCCTATTTATTGCCTTACCTCCCTACTCTTCTATATTTGCACACACTGTACATAGATTTTTCTATTGTATTATTGACTGTACGTTTGTTTATGTGTAACTCTGTGTTGTTGTTGTTTTTGTCGCACTGCTTTGCTTTATCTTGGCCAGGTCACAGTTGTACAGTCGTGGCCAAAAGTTTTGAGAATGACACACATATACATTTTCACAAAGTCTGCTGCCTCGGTTTGTATGATGCCAATTTGCATATACTCCAGAATGTTATGAAGAGTGATCAGAGGAATTACAATTAATTGCAAAGTCCCTCTTTGCCATGAAAATGAACTGAATCCCCCCAAAAAACATTTCCACTGCATTTTAGCCCTGCCACAAAAGGACCAGCTGACGTCATGTCGATGATTCTCTCGTTAACACAGGTGTGAGTGTTGACGAGGACAAGGCTGGAGATCACTCTGTCATTCTGATTGAGCTCGAATAACAGACTGGAAGCTTCAAAAGGAGGGTGGTGCTTGGAATCATTGTTCTTCCTCTGTCAATCATGGTTACCTGCAAGGAAACATGTGCCGTCATCATTGCTTTGCACAAAAAGTGCTTCACAGGCAAGGATATTGCTGCCAGTAAGATTGCACCTAAATCAACCATTTATCGGATCATCAAGAACTTCAAGAAGAGCGGTTCAATTGTTGTGAAGAAGGCTTCAGGGCAGGAAGAGTAGCTGCTGCCTTGGCAGGAACTAATGGGGATCCATAATAAACCCCAGGAAGAGTAGCTGCTGCCTTGGCAGGAACTAATGGGGATCCATAATAAACCCCAGGAAGAGTAGCTGCTGCCTTGGCAGGAAGTAATGGGGATCCATAATAAACCTCAGGAAGAGTAGCTGCTGCCTTGGCAGGAACTAATGGGGATCCATAATAAACCCCAGGAAGAGTAGCTGCTGCATTGGCAGGAACTAATGGGGATCCATAATAAACCCCAGGAAGAGTAGCTGCTGCCTTGGCAGGAACTAATGGGGATCCATAATAAACCCCAGGAAGAGTAGCTGCTGCCTTGGCAGGAACTAATGGGGATCCATAATAAACCTCAGGAAGAGTAGCTGCTGGCTCGTTGTTTATTATCTATGCATAGCCAGTTTACAAATTACCTCGATTAACCTTTACCCCTGCACATTGACTTGCTACCGGTACCCCCTGTATATAGCCTTGCTACCGGTACCCCCTGTATATAGCCTTGCTACCGGTACCCCCTGTATATAGCCTTGCTACCGGTACCCCCTGTATATAGCCTTGCTACCGGTACCCCCTGTATATAGCCTTGCTACCGGTACCCCCTGTATATAGCCTTGCTACCGGTACCCCCTGTATATAGCCTTGCTACCGGTACCCCCTGTATATAGACTTGTTACCGGTACCCCCTGTATATAGCCTTGCTACCGGTACCCCCTGTATATAGCCTTGCTACCGGTACCCCCTGTATATAGCCTTGCTACCGGTACCCCCTGTATATAGCCTTGCTACCGGTACCCCCTGTATATAGCCTTGCTACCGGTACCCCCTGTATATAGCCTTGCTACCGGTACCCCCTGTATATAGCCTTGCTACCGGTACCACCTGTATATAGCCTTGCTACCGGTACCCCCTGTATATAGCCTTGCTACCGGTACCCCCTGTATATAGCCTTGCTACCGGTACCCCCTGTATATAGCCTTGCTACCGGTACCCCCTGTATATAGACTTGTTACCGGTACCCCCTGTATATAGCCTTGCTACCGGTACCCCCTGTATATAGCCTTGCTACCGGTACCCCCTGTATATAGCCTTGCTACCGGTACCCCCTGTATATAGCCTTGCTACCGGTACCCCCTGTATATAGACTTGTTACCGGTACCCCCTGTATATAGCCTTGCTACCGGTACCCCCTGTATATAGCCTTGCTACCGGTACCCCCTGTATATAGCCTTGCTACCGGTACCCCCTGTATATAGCCTTGCTACCGGTACCCCCTGTATATAGCCTTGCTACCGGTACCCCCTGTATATAGCCTTGCTACCGGTACCCCCTGTATATAGCCTTGCTACCGGTACCCCCTGTATATAGCCTTGCTACCGGTACCCCCTGTATATAGCCTTGCTACCGGTACCCCCTGTATATAGCCTTGCTACCGGTACCCCCTGTATATAGCCTTGCTACCGGTACCCCCTGTATATAGCCTTGCTACCGGTACCCCCTGTATATAGCCTTGCTACCGGTACCCCCTGTATATAGCCTTGCTACCGGTACCCCCTGTATATAGCCTTGCTACCGGTACCCCCTGTATATAGCCTTGCTACCGGTACCCCCTGTATATAGCCTTGCTACCGGTACCCCCTGTATATAGCCTTGCTACCGGTACCCCCTGTATATAGCCTTGCTACCGGTACCCCCTGTATATAGCCTTGCTACCGGTACCCCCTGTATATAGCCTTGCTACCGGTACCCCCTGTATATAGCCTTGCTACCGGTACCCCCTGTATATAGCCTTGCTACCGGTACCCCCTGTATATAGCCTTGCTACCGGTACCCCCTGTATATAGCCTTGCTACCGGTACCCCCTGTATATAGCCTTGCTACCGGTACCCCCTGTATATAGCCTTGCTACCGGTACCCCCTGTATATAGCCTTGCTACCGGTACCCCCTGTATATAGCCTTGCTACCGGTACCCCCTGTATATAGCCTTGCTACCGGTACCCCCTGTATATAGCCTTGCTACCGGTACCCCCTGTATATAGCCTTGCTACCGGTACCCCCTGTATATAGCCTTGCTACCGGTACCCCCTGTATATAGCCTTGCTACCGGTACCCCCTGTATATAGCCTCGTTATTGTTATGTACATTTCTTGTGTTAGCCTGTGATTGATTAGATGTTTTAAACTTCTGTTTTTTAGTAACCAACTGCATTGTCTGTATTACTATAATAATGTAGTGTAGTAATGGGTGTATTGTCTGTATTACTATAATAATGGCTGTATTGTCTGTATTACTATAATAATGTAGTGTAGTAATAGTTGTATTGTCTGTATTACTATAATAATGGCTGTATTGTCTGTATTACTATAATAATGTATTGTAATAATGGCAGTATTTTCTGTATTACTATAATAATGTAGTGTAGTAATGGCTGTATTGTCTGTATTACTATAATAATGTCTGTATTGTCTGTATTACTATAATAATGTCTGTATTGTCTGTATTACTATAATAATGTAGTGTAGTAATGGCTGTATTGTCTGTATTACTATAATAATGGCTGTATTGTCTGTATTACTATAATAATGTAGTGTAGTAATGGCTGTATTGTCTGTATTACTATAATAATGGCTGTATTGTCTGTATTACTATAATAATGGCTGTGTTGTCTGTATTTCTATAATAATGTAGTGTAGTAATGGCTGTATTGTCTGTATTACTATAATAATGGCTGTATTGTCTGTATTACTATAA